>NC_064851.1:156340884-156640884 GCF_024139225.1 Suncus etruscus
CAAATACTATTATGATTTTTTAAAATCCTTTTTTGTTTCATCATTAATGTTGTGTAAAACTCTACTTAGAACCATATTTTGGTCACAGTCATCACAAATATAATTAAGTTTTGATGTGGAAACTGATTTGATATTTGAATCTTGCTTTTTTATGTACACTGCCAATTCATTTAGATTAAAATCTTCCTGGAGCTCTCAGTTTAGGCCCAGGGAGCATCAAGTTGCTTAGCAAATATGATTTGATAGTCACAAAGGGACATTTTTTTCAGCAAGCCACCAATGTCCTTGCCAATTCTTAGTCTTTATGTTTATGCAATGTTGTGTATTTGAGGCATTAACTATCCATTATGAGTCATCTCCTAAAGCTAGATATCAGTGTCAATTGCTAATGAGAGAGTGCCACAAATTCATCCCTTGACATTATTTTCGAAATGTAACAAGAGTTCATAGTTGAAGCTACTTGAGGAACTTGTTTTGAAGAAGAGAGAGCAAATGTGTTGGCTATCTACCAGAGGCACTAAGATCAGCTGACTTGGTCTTTATTGTACTGTGGTTTGTGATAGGAAGGAGAATGATGAGTGTGCTTTTAGTTTTATTGGTACACATTTTATTCTAAATGCGTTTGGACATTAGGAATCATAAAGAGTAATAACTAATGAGTCATCATTTTTTATTGTAGTAGCACAAGTGGTTTAAGATACCAATTGTTTGATACCATTTCGATGGTTGAAAAATATTCTTACTTTGTTTGATCTTTTAGCTCAAGGAGGACAAGCTACCATTTGTGGGCTAAATACTGTACATGGCACATTTAATGAACCAGTTTTATAGGAACATGGTTATATCCATTTAATCCTGTACTGCCTGTGGTAGGATTTTGTTGTTGTTGTTGTTATTATTTGTTGTTGTTTGGGGGAGGTCACTCCCGGCAGCACTCAGGTGTTACTCCTGGCTCTATGCTCAGAATGCCCACCTTGGCTAAAACATAAATCACTAGTACAAAAAAAAAAAGTTTAAATGTGGGGTAATAGGAGATGAAAGTGAGGGAGTAAAGCAATAAAATAAGCTTCTGGGTGACGTTCTGAATATGGCAAACAGATTAAAACCAATGATATCCAAATATTTGTCTATATGCTAGCGCCCCCGCGCAGTTTCACAATGGACAGGGTTAGTAAGAAAAGTTGCCTGCGATTTCTGAAGCCAGAACCTCTTGTCTGCCATTCCCCATGCTGGAAAAACTCGCGGCTCCCAGGAAGGAAAGAGATCCTTCAAGAGCTGGAAACCCTGGAAGTTCAAAGTCCCCACCCAAACCCTCCCTCCAGAGCGGGGTGTGTGCTTTAAGCTCCTCTTCGGGACCCACTTCACTGGCTCGTCTGAGCATGTGGTCCAGGGGGTAGCCCTGGAGTTCCGGAGGAAGGAAGTGGAAGGGTGCTGGGGTGACCTAAGTCCCTCACCCCTCCTAGGCCTGGTTAAAAAGGCCTCTGGCATGGCGGAGGAATGCCAAAGCCCATGCTGGCAAAAACTCCCCAACCATTTTAATAGTATTAATCTGTTTAGGTATTCCACACATCATTTTTTGTTGTTGTTTTTGTTGTTTATTTTTAAATTCATTTGTTCCAGGTTCTCTAGTTTTTGCATATTCTTAAAGTAATCTTTATGTATCTTTCAATATCTGCAATATCTATTATGATATCACCCCTTTCATTTCTGAATCAGTTTATTAAAATTATCTCCTTTTGTGAGTCTTGTGAGTAGTTTATTGATCTTTTTTATATTTCCAAAGAACCAGCTTTTGCCTTAATTGATAATTTGGAGTGTTTTCTAAATGTACAGTTCATAAATTTATTCTCTATCTTTTATTACTTCTTCCATCTACCTGCTTTTTGCAGGTAATATTTCAATTTCTTAAGCTGCACCATTAAGTTATCTATGTAGAACCTTTCTTACTTTCTGATAAATGCTTGCAAAACTATAAAATTTTCCTCTTCATACTGCTTTTGTTGTGTTCTACAAATTATGAATATTTGTGTTTTCATTTGTATTTGTTTCCAGAAATCTTTTGACATCCTCTCTGACCCACTAGTTGTTGAGTAGTGAGCTGTTTAATTTTCAGGTGTTAAAGTTTTTTCTCCATGTCTGTAATTCATTCCTATTTTCAGTGCATCTTGATCTGAGAAGATAGTTGATACGATTTCTATTGTATTAATTTTATGAAGATGGGCTTTGTGGCCTAGCATGTTGTTTATTTTGGAGAATGTTCCATGTGCATTGGAGAAAAAAGTGTATTCATCTTTTTGGGAAATGAAAAGCCCTATATATACCTACAAAGCCTCTCTCTTCCATTTCTTTCTTCAAAACCAATGTATCCATTGCGTTTTAGGCTGGTTGATATATCAAGTGATAACAGCTTGTTTTGAAGTCTTCAAATATTTCTATCATCTGCAAGTATTAGCAGTTGTTTTAAGTATTTTGCTAGTGCCTCACTGGGTTCATATGTTTAGGAGTGTGATTTTTTCCCAGATATACATATCCCTCGATTATTAAGAAATGACCCTCCCTGTCTCTTATAAGCATTTTAAGCCTGAAGTTATGTCATCTGATAAGAGGATGGCACACCAGCCTTATAAAGTAGTTCGCTTGAAGGTTTGTCTTCCAACTTTTGACTTCAAGTCTGTGTTTGCTCTAACTATTCAAATGTGTTTCTTGCAGGCAGCAAAATATTGGTTTCAATTTTCTGATCCATTTGCCACTCTGTGTCTCTTAGTGCATTTAGTCCACTGACATTAGGAGAGATTATGATCATGGGATTTTGTGACATCATTTTTGTAGAAGTTTGATGTGTTTGTTGGGGTTTGTTTTGCCTCAAATTACCTACCCCTTCAGTTCTTCTTAAAAGTGGGTTTTGAGTCTGTAAAATTCCTGAGCTATTGTTTACCTGTGAAGAAGTATATCCTTTCTTCAAACCTGAATGAGAGTCTAGCTGGGTGAGACATTCATTTCACTGAGTATTTTCACTAAATTCCTCCACTGCCTTTGAGCCTGAAAGGTTGCTTGTGATAAATCAGCTGTAATTTTTTTTTAATGTTTTTTCAGCTGTAAATCTTAAAGATGCTTCTTTGTATATATTTTTACTCTTTGGATTTTGTTGTTTTTAGTATTCTATCTCTGTCTAAAGTTTTCATTATTGTAACTAGGATGTGCCTTGGGATTCTTTTATTTGGATGCCTATCAACTGGTACTCTTTGGCTATCCAGCTTGTGGATACAGGCACTCTTCAGCTCTGGGAGCTTCTCACCAATGATGTCTTTGACTATTGCTTCTTCACAGAGTTTTTCCTCCTGGCTCTCTGAGACCCCAGAGATTCTTATATTGTTTCAGTTGTATTTATCCCAAAATTCTATTGTCCTCTATTCATTTATTTTGAGTCTCTGTTATTTTAAGACTCTTCCATCTTCTACTGTTATCTAGAGGTTCTATACAGCTCATCTTTGAGTTAATTGATTCCATCCTCAGCACTGTTACTCGGAAAAATGAGTTTTTCATTTTGCCTACCAAGATTTTTATTTCTGTCATTTCTGTTTGAAGTTTTTAAATTTCTATTTTCATATTCTCTTGAGACTTATTGGTTGTGCATTCCATGATTTCTTTGAGTTCCTTGAACATCCTCAGTATTTCCTCTCTAAAGTCATAGATGCTATATAGGTTGCTGATACTAGCTGGGTCTTCAGAAGTGCCATCTTTATGCACTAAGTGTGGCAGGGTTCTGCGTTGCTTTTTTCTTTGTGACCTTTGCAGTGTGGTGATTTTTTTTTATGTGTTGTTGAGGATCTCACTGACTAGAAAAAATTGCAGTTGTGGAGAGAATTGGATAGGCTTTGCTTTTTTGGGGGGGGGGCCTTATCTGGGTGTGAAAATGGTTCTTCTTAGTCAAAATATAGCATCATTTGTAACATTACATTCATCTTTAAACTTAATTCCCAGTTCAAGTACACAATAGGCTTCACCCGTGTTCAGTCAATTGTACAGACTTCATTTCCTGTCCCCAATCAGGAGATTCCTACTTGGCAGGTATACGTGGGAACTCAGCGAATTCTTTCTTGATTCACCTTTCTTGATTCGCTCATGGAAAAGTTCACATTTTCCTGGCCTTTTTGAGTTGTAAAATGTTTTATTTTAATCTCTTCTTTGATTGCCAGCTTTCTGTTGTGTGGCCAGTGCACTCATGATCTTTCACAACATTTCTTTCAAGAAAAGAGTGATTCTATGAAGCTGGCCTGGTGCAATCATGGGTGACTGCATTTGTGGGTGTGGTTCTTTTCTTTTCCTTTTTCCTTTTTTTTCTTTTTGGGCCTCAGGGATTACTCCTGGCTAGATGCTCAGAAATCGCTCCTGGCTTGGGGGACCATTTGGGACGCTGGGGGATCAAACTGAGGTCCATCCTAGGTCAGCGCGGACAAGGCAGACACCTTGCCGCTTGTGCCACTGCTCCGGGCTCTTTGGGTGTGGTTCTTAATGTGTTTTTTAGGAATCTGATCTAGTTCAGTCTTAAATATCAGTTTTTCAACCATTTAGAAGATTTTGACTCTTTTGTTAAGGTTGTAGCAGGAACTACAGAATCCAGGAAAAGTAAAAAAGTTTGGTCTCGTTCTTTGTGTTCTCAGTTTTCTAAATTTTTCCATGACAATTTCCTACAATCATGGTTATATGGGGGAGTGGGCTTGGAGAAGAGGCAGCACAGATCAATAATGGATCCTGTTGTAAGATGTCCTGCCATGCATGCCCTTTGTGTATTCAGTGTCCATATAGTGGCTTCCTCTCCCACTGCCCACCTAGTCCTCTCTCAGATGAGCTAATGCATCAGATAAGTAACCCTTCCTTAGGTAGACTTCAGTCCCCTGGCACAAACATTGATTCTTCTAGAGGAGTATTGCTTTCCCTGTAGCCAGTTTTTTAGATGAGGCTCTTTGGACCACTTCAATTTTGTCCTGTCACTCCCTAAGTTGTTACCTGGTCATGGAAACATTTCCAATGAAGTGACAACAAATGCTGCTCTCCTTTTTTTTTTTTTTTTTTTTTTTTTTGCCATAGATTGCTTCCGATCTTTAATCTTCTATAGACATGAGGTGGTCACAAGTCTGCTCACTAAATTTCTTCTAGTCTGAAGATTTGTTTTAATTTCTCAAATTTTTCTGTGATGGCATAATGCTGGCCTCTGTCAGATCTGGCAAGAAGTGAGTGAGAACATTTCTCATCTGTATGAGAGGTCATTTTCTTTCCTTACAGAGACCCTAATTGATTGATTCTTTCGAGTGCCTTTCCTACTTTGTTTGGAGGTAAGGGTGGCAAGCCTTCTCTATATCTCTAGGTTCTTTTAAAATAAACTTCTTAATGAATCTTTATTTTTGTCCTTAGCTTATGGGCTGGAATTGGGAGATTTCACCAATGGACAGGCTTTTCTTTAATGAGTCTGAAGAAAGTACTTGGATATTTCTCCTCAGAAAGAGGATTTATTATTAATTATTGCTCTCAATCTTGTCTTTATAGCTGAAAATATTGCATTTTCAGAAAAACATTTAACATCTTGGTATACTGCATTTTTGTTATACAATTATTCTACCAATGCTGGTTCTTTTTCAGGTAGTCAGAAGTATTTCTCTAGCCCCTCCCCCATGCTTCTTCTGATCAGGCTCTCTTTTTTTCCACATAAAATTAGTACTTTTAAGTTTCAACTTTATCTTTTTTATAAATTTTGTCTTATTGAAATCATTGTGATTTACAAAATCCTCATAGTTAAATTTCAGATATACAATAAAAACAGGGCCAATCCCACCACCAGTGTCGAGGCCCATTTTAAGTTTAGATTGTTATAGCTGGGTCTCAGATTGTTGTTGACTTTGGCTTGTTCTGTACTTTTTATCTCCAATTCACCTGAGACCAGTTGGCCCTGACCCCCATCCTTTTACAAAAGAATAAGTAAAACCACATGTCTATTCATTCACTCCCTAACAATGTGGTCATGGCTATGCTTGCCCATACAGATATCTCCAGCACACAGCACACTACACAGATCATCCCTAGAATTCTATGTATGTAAGTTGTTGGAATCATTAACCAGGAGCTGATGGGCTTACTGTATATGCAGTTTGGTATAAAATGACTGTCAGATTTATAGTACTTATAATTTGAGTTGAAAAGACAAAATTGTACCAAAATCTGAGGACTGTGAAGAGAAAGGACATGCTTCTGTGAGAAGAGAGGAACTGAGAGCACTTGTTCTTTTTAACATCTAATTTTCATCCCCAAATATTCTAAAATTAGAATAATTCTAAAGCCACTAAACAATTGTGTTAATTTTGAAAGATGCAGTATATAAACTGATTGGGAGAGCCTTTCAGAAAAATACCATAACTTTCCACTAAAATATTTTGGAAAATCACTTAACATCCTAGTAGAGGCATAATCTCTGTTTTTCAGGCTGAAAAGACCTGAAATCATATTTTTTTGGTGGGAATGCTTTCATTTAAGGCCATGTGCATTCTGCTGATGCAAGATAACAAGGTTGGCAGTTTCTTCTGATGAATGCATGTCAGAATATTATTTGCCATGGAAACAGATTTTTCTGGCACCAATACAGGACTGACTTTGCAGTCAGTTCAAGCAGAAGTACATGTTGACTCACCGAAAAGAAGCCATTATCAAAATTCTACTATTTGGAGCAGGTACAAATGTGACCCCAAAAATTGCATTCTATGCAACCTATTGGTGTGTGTAGATTGCTCCAGCCTAGAATGTCTCAGGAAGACAATACTAAGTTTAAACAGTTGTGAGAGAAGAAAGGTAGAGAATGGGTGACAGGGGAAGAGAGGCTGGAGGTAGAGCTAACGGAGAAACTAGATGGAAGTATCTCTGTTGGATGTGGAAGAAAATGAATTATTTTGGGTGATTCCTTTATTCCTTCACATTACCAGAGGGACTTCAGTATCACAATCTGCTGTTCATGTAAATAAAAAAAAAAAAGTGTCAGCTAAGGAAAGACCAGTACTCAGCATGCTCTTAAACATCTGCTCTTGTCAAACACTTGAAAATAATCAGGCAACTCACAGGAGAAAAACAGCTGGGCATGAATCAATAATCTACCATAAGCATGCTTGGAATATATATATGATAAAATCTTTGGAAATGAGTCCCTGAGGATTTGAATCAGTGGACTCACTATTGATTGTGTGTAATTTTACAGTGATCTGCTGTTATTTAGCTGCATAGAATACATGGTACCTTGAGTCCAAGGAGGGCATCTACTTTCGGACAAGTTACTTAGGGCCTTTTATATCAACACTTTAAAAGCAATATATAAGTAAATATTACCCTCAATGGAAGTTTTGGAAGCACCAAAAGGGAATATATTTGCAACAGAGTAATCACTGAAGCTAGACTGAACAGTGTTTTCTTCCTCCCCACTGCACTGAATTGATCAAGGCCTGACCCTATTTTTTGTTTAAAAACTTACTTTATTTAAACACGTGGTTTACAAGGTTGTTCATAATACAGTTTTGATTAGACAGCCGCAAATTTGTTCATGATTGAAGTTCAGTTATAAAATGTACAACACTCTTCACCAGTGCATATTTTCTGTCATCGGTTTGTCCCCAGTTTTCCTCCCATCCTACTCCCTGCCCCTCTCCCTGCCAGCCCTGCTGCAATTTCTTTCTTTCTTTTCTTCCTTTCTTTCTTCCTTTCTTTCTTTTCTTCCTTTCTTTCTTCCTTCCTTTCTTTCTTTCTTTCTTTCTTTCTTTCTTTCTTTCTTTCTTTCTTTCTTTCTTTCTTTCTTTCTTTCTTTCTTTCTTTCTTTTCTTTCTTTCTTCTTCTTTCTTTCTTTCTTTCTTTCTTCTTTCTTTCTTTCTTTCTTTCTTCTCCTTCTTCCTTCCTTCTTCTTCTTCCTTCTTCCTTCCTTCCTTCCTTTCCCTTCCTTCTCTTCCTTCCTTCCTTCCTTCCTTCCTTTCCTTCTCCTTCCTTCCTTCCTTCCTTCCTTCCTTCCTTCCTTCCTTCCTTCCTTCTTCCTTCCTTCCTTCCTTCCTTCCTTCCTTCCTTCCTTCTCTTCCTTCCTTCCTTCTTCCTTCCTTCCTTCCTTCCTTCCTTCCTTCTTCCTTTCTTTCTTTCTTTCTTTCTTTCTTTCTTTCTCTTCTTTCTTTCTTTCTTTCTTTCTTTCTTTCTTTCTTTTTCTTTCTTTCTTTCTTTCTTTCTTTCCTTTCTTTCTTTCTTTCTTTCTTTCTTTCTTTCCTTTCTTTCTTTCTTTCTTTCTTTCTTTCTTTCTTTCTTTCTTTCTTTCTTTCTTTCTTTCTTTCTTTCTTTCTTTCTTTCTTTCTTTCTTTCTTTCTTTCTTTCTTTCTTTCTTTCTTTCTTTCTTTCTTTCTTTCTTTCTTTCTTTCTTTCCTCCGCATTTTTTTTTGATGGGATTAGATTTTTTTTCTTGTAAAGTTCTGTCAGTGCCCTGTATATTTTGGATATTAGTCCCTATCTGATGGGTATTGGGTGAATAGTTTTCTCCCACATGGTGGGTGGCTCTTGTATCCTGGGCAGTATTTCTTTTGAGGTGCAGAAGCTTCTCAGCTTAATGTATTCCCATCTGTTGATCTCTGCTTCCACTTGTTTGGAAAGTGCAGTTTCCTCCTTGAAGATGCCTTTAGTCTCAATGTCATGGAGTGTTTTACCTACGTGTTGTTCTATATACCTTATGGTATCAGGTCTGATATCATGGTCATTACTCCATTTGAATTTTACCTTCATACATGATGTTAACTGGGGGTCTATGTTCGCTTTTTTCCAAGTGGCTAACCAGTTCTGCCAGCACCACTTGTTGAAGAGGTTTTCCCTGCTCCACTTAGGATTTCTTGCTCCTTAGTCAAAAATTAGGTGCTTGTATGTCTGGAGAACATTGTCTGAGAACTCAAAGTCATTCCACTGATCAGAGGGTCTGTCTTTATTCCAATACCATACTGTTTTTGATAACTATTGTTTTGTAGTACAGTTTAAAGTTGGGGAAAGTAATGCCTCCCATATACCTTTTCCCTAGGAGTGCTTTAGCTATACAAGGGTGTTTATTGTTCCAGATGAACTTCATAAGTGTTTGATCCACTTCTTTGAAGAATCATGGGTGTCTTTAGAGGGATCACATTAAATTTCTATAATGCTTTGGTGAGTATTGCCATTTTAATGATGTTAATTCTGCCAATCCATGAGCAGGGTATGTGTTTCCATCTCTGTGTGTCCACTCTTATTTCTTGGAACAGGGCTTTATAATTTTCTTTGTATAGGTCCTTCACGTCTTTGGTCAAGTTGACCCTAAGATATTTGAGTTTGTGTGACACTATTGTGAATGGGATTGCCTTTTTAACGTCCATCTCTTCCCTATCACTATTGGTGTATAAAAAGACAATTGATTTCTGTGTGTTAATTTTGTAGCCTGTTACATTGCTATATGAATCTGTTCTTTCTAGAAGCTTTTTGATAGATTCTTTAGGGTTTTCTAAGTAGAGTATCATGTCATCTGCAAACAGTGAGAGCTTGACTTCTTCCTTTGTTATCTGGATTCCCTTGATATCTTTTTCTTGCCTGATTGCTATAGCAAATACTTCCAGTACAATGTTGAAGAGGAGTGGTGAGAGAGGACAGCCTTGTCTTGTACCAGAATTTAGAGGAAAGGCTTTTAGTTTTTCTCCATTGAGGATAAATATTTGCCTTTGGCTTGTGGTAGATGGCTTCAATTAGATTGAGAAAGGTTCCTTTCATTCCCATCTTGCTGAAAGTTTTGATCAAGAATGGGTGTTGGACCTTATCAAATGCTTTCTCTGTGTCTATTGATATGATCATGTGATTTTTGTTTTTGTTGTTGTTGATGTTGTGTATGATTTTGATAAATGTATGGATCTTAAACATCCTTGCATTCCTGGGATGAAACCAACTTGGTCATAGTGAATGATCTTCTTGATGCATTGGATCTTATTTACCAGGATTTTGTTGAAGATCTTTGCATCTGCATTCATCAGGGATATTGGTTTGTAATTTTCTTTTTTGGCAGCATCTCTGTCTGATTTTGGTATCAAGGTGATGCTTGCTTCATAAAAGCTGTTTTGGAGTGTTCCCGTTTTTTTAATTTCATGGAAGATCCTGGCTAGGATTGGTAGTAGCTCCTCTTCAAAGGTTTGAAAGAATTTATTAGTAAATCCATCTGGGCCTGGGTTTTTCTTTTTAGGCAGATGTTTGATTACAGTTTCAATTTCCAAGATGTACAGGAATTTATTCATTTCTTCTAGGTTCTCATTTTTAGTAGCATAAAGTTTCTCAAAGTAATCTCTGATTACCCTTTGGATCTGTGAGATATCTGTCATGATCTCCCCCTTTTCATTTCTAATATAGGTTATCAGGTTTCTCTCTCTCTTTGTGAATTTTGCTAATGGTCTTGTTTATTTTTTCAAAGAACCAACTTCTGCTTTCATTGATCTTTCGGATTGTTTTTTGGGTTTTCACTTCATTGAGTCTGCTTTCAGCTTTGTTAATTCCTTCTGTCTCCCTATTTTTTGTTCCTTGTGTTGGTCACTTTCTAATTTATGAGCTTCATCATTAAGTTATTCAGGTATGCCCCTTCTTCCCTTACTGATGTGTGCTTGCAAAGCTATAAATATTCCTCTCAGGTCTGCTTTTGCTGTGTCCCATAGATTCTGGCAGTTTGTGTCTTCATTATCATTTGTTTCTAGGAAAGTTTTGATTTCCTCTTTGATTTCATCTCGGACCTACTGGTTGTTCAGTAGCAGGTTGTTTAATTTTCAATTGTTAAAGTTTTTCTCTGTGTCCCTTTGTAGTTCACATCTAATTTCAGAACCTTGTGGTCAGCAAAGGTAGCCTGAAAGATTTCTATCCTCTTGATTTTTTGAAGGTATGTTTTATGTGTCAGCATGTGTTCTATCCTGGAGAATGACCCATGTACATTGGAGAAGAATATGTTTCCAGGTTTTTGGGAGTGGAATGTCCTATATATGTCTACTAGTCCTTTTTTTTTTTTTTTGTATTTGTCTTTTCAGGGGTAGTATGTTTTTGGTGGGTTTCAGTCTGGTTGACCTATGAAGTGTTACAGGGCCGTGTTGAGGCCTCCCAAAATTATTGTGTTATTATTGATGTCTCCTTTGACATTTGTCAATAATTGTATTAAATAATTTGCTGATCTCTCATTGGGTGCATATATGTTTAATAGTCTGATTTCTTCCTGTTGCATATATTCCTTGTTTAGTACAAAGTGTCCATCTTTTTCCCTTGCAACTTTTCTAGGTAAAAAGTTAGTGTCATCAGATATTAATATGGCCACCCCAGCTTTTTTGAGGGTATTGTTTGCTTGGATGATTTTCCTCCAGCCTTTGATTTTGAGCCTATTTTTGTTCTGACTATTCAGTGTGTTTCTTGTAGGCAGCAGAATGTTGGATTCATCTTTTTGACCCATTTTGCCACCCTGTGTCTTTTAGTTGGTGAATTTAGTCCACTGACATTGAGGGAGATGATTGTCATAGGATTTATTGTCATCTTCATAGATAAGTTTGCTGTGTTTTTTGATCTCTCTTGTCTTAAAGTAGACCTTTCATTTTTTCCTTTAAGGCTGGTTTTTCATCTGTGAAGTTTCTGAGCTGTTGTTTATCCATAAAGCTATGTATACTTCCTTCAAACCTGAATGTGAGTCGGGCTGGGTGCAGTATTCTCAGTGAGGCATTCATTTCATTCAGTCTTGTCACAATATCCCACCACTGTGTTCTGGCTTTGAGAGTTTCTTGTGATAGTCTGCTGTAAGTCTTAGGGATGCTCCTTTGTATGTAATTTCTCTTTTTGATCTATCTGCTTTCAGTATTCTATCTCTATCTCTGGATTTGTCATTGTAATGAGGATGTGTCTTGGGGTATTTTTTCTTCGGGTCTCTTTTAGCTTGTACTCTTTGGGCATGCAGGATTTGATTGCATGTAGTCTTTAACTCTGGGAGTATGTCTTTGATGATGTCTTTGGCAGTTGATTCTTCCTGGGGAATCTCCTATCTGGGCTCTGGAACTCCAATGATTCTTATGTTGTTTCTGTTGAGTTTATCAAAGATTTCTATTTTTATCTGTTCACATTCCTTGAGTACTTTTTTCATTGCCTGATCATTTGTCTTACGGTTCTTTTCTAATTTCTTCTGTTTTGTTTTTTTTGCATCTCATCTTCCAGCACAATGATTCTGTCCTCAGCAGCCATTAACCTGCTGGAGAGGCTATCACTGAGTTTTTCAGTTGAGCTACAGTATTTTTTAGATCTGTTATTTCAGTTTGGATTTTTCTGATTTCTGTCTTTGTGTTCTGTTCAGATCAATCTATGCTTTCTTTGAGTTTTACAAACATCTTCATATTTCTATTCTAAAACTCCTTGTCTGAGAGGTTAATCAGATGGTTGGAAATTTTTGGGTTGTCTGAGCTATCATCTTCATTCTCTGTGCATGGTGTTTGCCTGCAAGGTTTTCCCCATTGTCACGCTGGTAGTGTGAATTTTTTTCTGCGTGTTGTGGTGGGGTTCATTGTTTAGAGAGAGTGTGTGGCTGCGAAGCAGAGCAGCCTCACTCTTCTGTGGCCTCTATATGACAGTTTATTTGGGGGTGTGCGTCCTAGGCCTAAGCAGAGCAGCCTCACTCTTCTGTGGCCTCTATATGACAGTTTATTTGGGGGGTGTGCGTCCTAGGCCTCTGAAGAGAGCTTCAAGTATTCAGGAAAGACAGACAAGCAAAGCAAAGAGTTCCCTTCATGTCCTCAGGGTCATCCAGGGCACAACAAGAGGGCGGAGCCAACCAAGAACTCTCTGTAGCAGGCAGGATTGCTGGCAGGAATGCTGATGAAATCCAGTCTCAGGCGGCTGGAGACACCATGGCCAAGATGGCTTCTGTGCCCTTCTGAATCCTAGCAGAAACCAGCAGGAATCAGTGTGTGTATGTCCCGACCCACCTCTGAAGCAGGCAGGATCAGTGGCAGGAACACTGATGAAATCCAGTAGTAGGCATCTGGAAACCAAGAAGATGGCTTCTTGGGTGAATAGTTCTTGCCTAGTCACGATTTCCTCCTTTGAGGTTCAGAAGCTTCTTAATTTAGTGTAGTTCTGTTTATCTTTGCTCTCACTAGCTGGAACCATGGTATTTCACCTTTAAAGATGCATTTAACTTCAATATCATGGAATGCTCTTCCAATGTTTGCCTCTATGTACCTTAACCTGATTCTTGATCACTTTCTTTTCTCAACATATCCTCTAATTTGTAAAGCAAGGAGCCAGAGAGATGGCACAGTGGTGAGGCATTTACCTTGCATGTGGCTGACCCTGGACGAAGCTGGTTTGATTCCTGGCATCCCCATATGGTTGCCTGAGGTTACCAGGGGAAATTTCTGAGCACAAAGCCAGGAATAACCCCTAAGCATTGCTGGGTGTGGGCCCAAAACCAATAATAAATAAACAAACACTTTAAAAAATAACTTGTAAAGCAAAATGGTATTATTGGTTTTTGACATGTATCTTTGTACCTCTTTCTTTTCTCTTAATGGTCCAGAAAGTTGTGCAGTGAAAGTTAGTAATGAAAAATAGGGACCCAGGAATATGGCTTAGTAGTAGAATATCTGTTTGGAATATGTGAAGCTGTGAGTTTAATGCCCCAGCACCATTGGGTATGATCCCTGTTGCTAATGAGTGTGACTTCTACTGAAGTGCTGCCACAAAATGTGTGATCACAGATAGGAGTCTCAAATTAAGTATGTGAGCCTCAAAATGAAGAAAAGTCCTATGTTTGGCCCCAGAACTACAACCATGGTATGACCTCAGACACAATATTGTGAACTCCCCCAAATGAATCCCATTTTTCTTTGCTCCTTGTATCTTTTACAAAATTATTTATTTCAATGCCACTACTAAAATTAATTTGCTTGTAAATTACTATTCTTTCAAATACAGTTAACAGATTATAGTTACAGCAAATGCTCTGAAATATCATTCCAAAAAGAAAAAAAATAACCCCATTTATGTGGGTCAGATCTTGTCCTCCAGATACTGGTGAGTGTATGGGAAATGCTTTTTAGCCTTTTTCCTCTTTATGCCCATTGGCAGCAAAGTACTGATTTCCTAGAGTTCTCTTTGTAAGGTGCAAAGCTTTATAGTGTTATACTTAGATTCTTTTTTGCTTGTGTTTGAAAGAGCATTCTAAAATATATCAGCCCTTACTGGATTCAATCAGACTGATACTCAGAGCTGCTCAAGGCAGAGTTGTGCTTTTCACCATTGACATGTGGAAAAGCAATCAGACACTGAATTATTGGCTGGTTTTCTTTGTCTTCATCTGTTTAAAGTACTCACCAAGGCTCAGTGAAATAATAGTGCTGTGTGTAAAAAGCCCTTGGAAAACCTCATTCATCATGAAGTTGGTAGGGAAACCTGAACAAATAGCTGAAGGGCTGACTTCACAAAAGGCAAGAACAGACAATGTTTTGATGTTTTCTGGGATCGTGCTAGTGAACATGATTTTTCTTCTCCCCCACCCCCACTCCCACCTTGCAGACTTTAAACATTTGGACCCTGAGAATTCAGTCAAAAGCAGAGGGAAAGTGAACTACTTAGATAGGATTTGTGATGCAGTTGTTAAAATAATAGCAGTTGTAGACCTTGATTATCTACTTTGAAAACTTTAAATCTATAATTAAAAGCTAAGTGTGGCTGTGTATTCAGGATTGTGCTATCTAAGATCACCTCAGTCAAGGTGGAAAGGACAAACCCTAGAACTATCTAACACATGGAACAAATGATGGCTTAAAGCTGACCTCCTCTATGGGGATTAAGTGCTCTCTTTCATTGTTCATGGTTTAAGCTTAAGTTTGTCTTTCTCTGAAGCTCAGTGTGATTCTAGTTTATACTCTAGTCCCTTCATTCACTTTATTAGGACATGTAAAATATTAATATTTGTTAAAACCAAATTTAATTAATGTTCTCATTTGATTTTGGGAAAGTACAGTGTTTTAAAAATCAAGAATGTGCTATTTTCAGAGTATAGTTTGTATAATTCACATAAACTATTCCTAAAGTACAGAAAATTTGAAGTCATTTTCAAGTTAGAGATGAAACTGTCATTTCAGTTTAGGAAAGAAGAAGAACTCATTAAAATTAGATGGCTTGTGTGAAAAAATTTCACCAGGACCATAGCGACATGACTCAGGGGTTGGACAATCCTAGTATGCCTGAAATCCAGAGTCAGTCTTTATGCAGAAAACTTCAGGGATAAGGTCTTTGTATTTAGGCCAAAGCTTTTTTCTTTTCTTTTCATTTTTACCCATATTTTGTGGGGCCTATGCAAACAAACAACAATTACCACTCTCACCAGTATTTACTGTATTTTTTTTTTTAACTCTTATCCTTTTATTTTTTTAAAAAGAAGAGCTCACTAAACTTTCTGCTGGTGCTTTAATGAATTTATTGGTGATTCAATATTTTTCAAAAATATAGTTGCTACTGAACTTTTTCTTCTTCCTTTTTCTTCCATCTCTTTAGTTTTTCTTTCTATTTTCTATTTTTTTAAATCATGCTGCTTTTTGGTCTTCCTAAAACAAATATATTATGATCAGTTATGTCAACTGTGTGATGCATTTTCTTTAAATAAATTAAAAATAAAAAAATAAAATAAAATTAGATGGCTTACGAACAAAACACCTTAGGGGCCAGAGAGATAACATGGAAGTAAGGCATTTATTTGCCTTGCATGCAGAAGGAAGGTGGCTTGAATCCCAGCATCCCAAATGGTCCCCAAACCCTGCCAGGAGCAATTCCTGAGTGTAGAGCCAGGAATAACCCCTGATAGCTGCTGGGTGTGACCCCCAAACAAAAACAAACAAACAGAACAAAACACCACACCTTTGACTTAAACTACATAAAACTACCTTATACTTATGGAAAAGAGAGTTTTAAGAAAGCCTGACATAAACAAAAATACAGGATAAAAAAATCCACTATACAGTTTGTTTTGGTTTAGTAAGCAACTTAAGACAGTATATTTGAGCTGGAAAGTGTTTATGTGTGTAAAATACAATACAAAAATCCCTTCCTTACACCTATATTCATTGCAGAACTATTTATCATAGCAAGACTCTGGAAACAACCAAGATGCCCTTCAACAGATGAATGGCTAAAGAAATTGTGGTACATATACAACATGGAATATTATGCAGCCATCAGGAGAGATGAAGTCATGAAATTTTCCTATACATGGGTTGTACACGGAATCTATCATGCTGAGTGAAATAAGTCAAAGGAAGAGAGATAGATGCAGAATAGTCTCACTCATCTATGGGTTTTTAAGAAAAATGAAAGACATTCTTGCAATAATTTTCAGAGACAAAAGAGAGGAGGGCTAGAAGGTCCAGCTCATGACATGAAGCTCAGCACAAAAAGTGATGAGTTTAGTTAGAGAAATAATTACACTGAGAACTATCATAAGAATGCAAATAAATTAGGGAAGTAGAAAGCCTGTCCAGACACAGGTGGGGGTGGGTAGGGAGGGGGATATTTGGGAATGTTGCACTGGTGATGGGTGGTGTCCTCTTATATGACTGAAACCCAACCACAATCATGTTTGTAACCAAGTTGTTTAAATAAAAAACATTATTAAAAATAAAATATTTATGTGTGTGAGAAAGTATGCATGCATGTACATGTGTGTTTTATCTATGTGGTGTATATGTATGTTGTCTATCTGCAGTGTGTGTATTTTATTCATCTATGCCCATTGAGGAGCGCTTATGAAGTGTTATTTTCTGCACAATACTAACTTTTATTTCATCATGAATCTTAATAAAAAAGGAATTTGTCAAAATATGATTAGCATGGAATAAGTTCCATTTTTATATCATGAAAGAAAATAAATAAAAATTCACAATGTTGATAAACAAAAATGCAACATGATCATGGTAGTGAAACTATTCTAAGAAGTTAGATGGTAACTCTGGAAGCTAGACAGTGCTGGGCATCATGGAGATTGAACTGGTGAGAAGCAGGTTTGAGAATTCTAGCATCTTAGAAAGATTTCATATGTGAGGACAAAATGATTTCAAGGTAGCTTAGAATGCAAATGCATTTGCAACACCTGTATGATTCAAGAAGGAAAACATTCAAATTAACCCCAAAAGAGTTTTCACCAAAAGTTGTTGAAGAACATAAAGGTTTTAGAAGTTGACAGAAATGTGATATGAATAGCTTTGTGTTTAAGTTAACTGTATAATATATAGATAGTTTCTCATCTATACAGAATTCAGTTCTTTTCAGTAAAACCTTTTGTTTTCTTCCCATAGTCCAGTATTAAAATGATAATTAGTGACTATAGGGATTTATATCTATATGGCTGCAAAGTGGGTTTTATTAAGATTCTGGTATCCAAACAAAAAATATCAACTAAAATTTTGTTTTGTTTTGTTTTTGGGTCATACCTGGTGACGCTCAGGGGTTACTCCTGGCTATGCTCTCAGAAATCGCTCCTGGCTTGGGAATCATATGGGACTCTGGGGGATCAAACCACTATCTCTCCTAGGTCAGCCATGTGCAAGGCAAGTGCCCTATCACTGCACCATTGCTCCGGCCCCTCAACTAAATCTTAGCACCAAAAATAATGTAACTTTAATTAAGTATATTTTCCAAACTAAGGAGTGTCATAGAAAAAACTCATTAGACATATACCAACTAAAATTTCCTAGGTGTGTGAACTATATGTGTGTGTATGCATGTATGTATGTATGTATGTATGTATGTATGTATGTATGTGAATGTTTCTGCTAGTGTTCTGGGGACCACATTAGTTTCTGGGGATCAGATCCAGATTGCTGCATGCAAGGCAAGCATCTTGTACATCTAGCTCATAGGTGTATGAACTTTATAAACTAGCCACCTTTTACCATAGCAAGGCTCTGGAAACAACAAAGATGCCCTTCAACAGATGAATGGCTAAAAAAAATGTGGTACATATACACAATGGAATATTATGCAGCCATCAGTAGAGATGAAGTCATGAAATTTTCCTATACATGTATGTACATGGAATCTATTATGCTGAGTGAAATAAGTCAGAGAGAGAGAGAGACAGAAAGATGCAGAATGGTCTTACTCATCTATGGGTTTTAAGAAAAATAAAAGACATTCTTGCAATAATTTTCAGAGACAAAAGAGAGGAGGGCTGGAAGTTCCAGCTCACCTCATGAAGCTCACCACAAAGAGTGATGAGTTTAGTTAGAGAAATAACTACATTGCGAATTATCCTAACAATGAGAATGTATGAGGGAAATAGAAAAGCCTGTCTAGAGTACAGGTGGGGGGCGGGGGGGGGCGGAGGGATATTTTGGACATTGGTGGTGGGAATGTTGCACTGGTGATAGGGGGTATCCTTTTATATGGCTGAAATCCAACCACAATCATGTTTGTAACCAAGGTGTTTAAATAAAAAATATTATTTAAAAGATACTACATTATTTAGTAAAACACAAAAAAAAGCTAGCCACCTTTTTCAGAATTTCTTATCACAGTCTATTGGAATATTAATACTTATCAGACAGCTAAATATAAATATTACAAATAGACAAATTAATTTCTAGAGTGATCTTCCTTAAAAAGACTAAAATAATAATCTGTAACAAAAACAAAATAAATCACGATGGAAGAAATATCACTGAGCTCAAAATAATTCTAGTTCTTCCACTTATCTATCAGACAGCTAACTTTTGGAGATCCTTCAAGATATTGGTTTTCTCATCTGTAAAATAATGAGGTTGATCAAGAACACAACTTCCTGTCACAGTTGTAGGACAATTGACTGAATTGTTAGAGTAGGAGCTTTACATTTATATATAGTTATATAGTACACTGTGATTTGAAATAATACATAATACATTATAAAGTAAGGATATATGGTGTTTAGATTATACTTGTATAGCTATAATTCACTTATATATGTTTGCACATATATGCTAGTGTGTGTATGAAATATATTTTTACCAATCTGGCTGATTTAGGTAGAAAAAGAATTTTATAAAAGAATATTGTGTAGGTCTCAGCAGTGTATTATGGTCTGTGTAGGGAATTCTTTGAGGAAAAGCTCTTTGATAAAAAGAATGAAGATTCAATTCTGTTGCAAAAGACTCGGAATATTATATTATTGCATCGCCTGATAACTGGCTAGTAATACAACACTCCCGTGTAATGTCCTATAATGCATGGAATCCATGAGAAGCTATTGTTAAAATAGCTTACAGTTACAAATGGCAGTACTTGCATACACATAATGCAATATTTCTATATTCACCCCTTTAGTTCAAATTGGAAAATTCTATGAAGAAGCAATAAAGCAAAATATAAGCTACCCCACTATAAGCTTGAAGAATAGTCATAAGTGAAAATGACTGCTAATAGCATATTGTCAGTGATATAATGTTGTTGCCCTTTGAATGTCAGAGCTGGACCTTTTCTGAATTTTTTATAATACTCGCAGGAGAAAATGTATGTTCATTACTGGTGCTTGGAGCATCTGGTAAGGTAACCTCTAATTCTGCTTAAATGGAAATTGACAAAGCAGAGACATGTTATTCTGGTTCATGAGAATTAGTCTCCAGGGATGCTCTTCTGATTCAGCATTCCCAAATTATGTGCCATCCTCAGTACAAGGCTTGAATATCAAATGATACCCAGTGGTTCAATTTGAGTAAATAAATCTAAGCCCAATGAATCTGACACACATTGCTTCAGTCAATGAACTGAGTGATTGTAAGGGACTACTGTCCTCGGAAACTGCTTTCTATATTGACTTCATAGACCTAACTTGTCTGTCTATCCAAAGAGGCACAATGTGTAGTGGTCATCAGGGGTTCAGATTACATTCTAAAAAGATAAGACTACCTGGCTGGCTGGATTGTGGACTTTAAGAGACTATCGAAGCTAAAATAGAAAAGAATTTCTTCAAATTTCCTGGGAATCACTCAGTGGTTGAATGCAGGCACCACCTCAAATCCCCAGTTGGGATCTTTGGCACCACCACAAATGTGCAACTCCCTGGTGCACTGCAGTCACGTGTGCATCAACACTACAGCCTAATGTATGGCTAACCCTGATCACTGCAATAACAGTAAGAAGAGTAGAGGTAAAATAAAAAGAAGTCAACATTATACAGTGCATAAAAGTTACAAAGAACACTTTTTTCTTTTAAGTCAATATATACAGTAGTTTTACTTTTTGTAGAGGGTGTCAATATTTGCTATAGGTGTAATAACGCATTTTTTTTACTTTGTGGAAAAGAAGGTATTTTTGTATGAAAATTTCTATATTCACAAAAATTAGATTCTGTTAGGAAAATTGTTTTCTTTCTCCAACAGTCAAGATATCAAGAAAACTATACAGACACACCATTTTACTTCTCTATATAATATTTTCTCATCTCCAGTACTTTCTGAAGATTTTTTTTTGGCAATCCTCTCTAAGTCTTATCACTTCTACTGGTTTTTCCCTACTCTTCAGATCCAAAGAGCTTAGCATCCTCGTCATCTTTCCCACTCCCTAACCCACAGCTCCATTCCTCTGGTGTCTTCGCATTTTCAGGGTTATATTTGTCCAAAACTTTCTTCATTGTTGGTGGATTGGCCTCTTCTTTTTTAAAAGAAGGGGTGTGGTAGATGAATTGACCAAGAACTTGTGATATTAGATACAATGAAATATTAAGAAGCTCTAAAAATGAACAAAATAATGCAATTTTCCTTGACATGGATGTAACTAGTAGATATTATGCTGAGTGAAGTCAGTCAGAAGGAAAGGGATAGATACAGAAACATCTTTCTCATATGTGAGACTTAAAGTACAGAAAAGGGCACAGGAGAGAAGAGGATATTGGTGGTGGGAAATGAGCACTACTGAAGGTGGTGAAAGGATGGATGTTGGAACATTGGATAACTAAAACTCAAACATGAACAACTTTGTAATTGTTTATATCATAGTGATTCAATTTATTAATTTTAAAGAGTTAAACATGTGTTTAAAAACCCTATATGGCAAGATAGCAACAAAGAGCCAAATGCAAAGCAATGAGAGTCTACATGCAATGCAGAGTTTAATTGTTGAGTGGATGGGTGGAGATTGAAAGAGAGGGGCACTGGGATGCTTCAGAGAGGAAGGAGGATACACTGGTTATGGATGTGCTGTTGAAATTGTGTGCACAGGAATCCATCACTAATAGTTTTAATCATCAAGCAATACAAAATATTAGGAAAAAATACAAGATGTGTTTGCAGGGCATAATACAAGTTGACAGATGGCAGGTTAGATACTGCTTCAAATATTGCTTCATGGTTGTAGTGGCAACCCTTCCTTCGCATCATTTTTGCTACTCATGTAGTCTGTGAGAACTTAGAGACCAGTGAGATTGTCAGGTTTCCAAAACCATTGGGTGATGATGCTGGAGTTGGCTGGTCACAGAGGAAAAGAGGGACCTGGGTGGTAGGCAATTGATGTCAAGAGGAAAAAGAGCCTGAGATATATAATTTTGGACTTTAGTAGTCAGTGAGTTTTATATGCAACAAAATTATTGTTCATTAAACACTTTATTGCTTTTTATTAAACACTGGTTTACAGAGTTGTTCATAATACAGTTGTTTCTAACATTCAATGTCCCATCACCATTGCTACCACCAGTGTAACATTCCTTCCACTGTTGTGCCCAGTTTCCCACCCACACCCAAGCCTTTCTGCTTGGCAGGCACAAAATAATTTATTTTCTATTGTTTGTTACAACTAAATGGCCAGCAGGTTTATCAAAAAATACTTCAATAATAATATTTTTAAATTATTACACAACGGGACAACTAAGTCATTGTCTTAGAGTTTATTCAGCTATTTGTTTCTAGTTGAGCATTTTCTGTTTGTATAGTGAGCTGAGTTGGCTTCAATGCTACTTTCCCCCATCTCATTTTGTGTGCCCTACTATAGTGTCAGCATATGTGGCCACATATACAGGATCTGTAGAAATGGCCCAATGAGCTTACATGGCAGCACCTGTGGTCTGAATGTGGCTTTGTGACTTCTGAAATTATGAGGGTGGGGTTTGCTAGTGAGACTGCCTACCAATGCCAGAGGTTGTAGCCCCTAACCTGGTAAACCTGAAGATTTTGTTGGTAAGTGTCTTTGCAGAGAGTAGTCATAAAGCAGTGAAATTAGGTCTCTGGTATGATGTGGGGTGTGGGTCCTGATGCCAGGCTTTGGCAGGGTGGATTCAGTCTGTACACCTCTAAAGGGTGTATCAGAGTTTTCAACTGGAAGACACAGGTGCCGTGAATTTTTGCAACTTGAATAGCATCTCCTATGAGACTAGTGAGTCTGTGGAGACGGTCTGATGAGTTGAAAATATTTTCTTAATAGTTGTGTTAGATTTATTGCTATACCCTTATAATTTATTTTATTATTGTTAAGGATAATACCAAGCAGCGCTTGGGGGTCAGAGTTACCTCCTGAAATACTTGATCTGGTATTATGGGGTCTTACAATATAGTGGTCAGCCAGTGTTGTGGTGCTGAGGTGCCTCTAGGACTGTGTCTGGCAGTACTAAGTGTTAGAGAATGATTTGATGACAGGAGTTGAATACAGGTCTTGCATGTACTCCACTACTTGAGCTATTTTCCAGGCCATTTTTTATTCATATTTTATAATGTCTAAGGTAATCCCTTATACATAATGAGAACTCAGAATATTTATTGACTTAATGGTGGAAATATCGAGATACAAGAAAAAACTACTTAGAATAGAAATTGTTCAACAAAGTATATGGTATTATAGAAAACAAAAATATTTAAAAATGGAACATTTATGAGCCACATTTTTGGGGGGGTCATCAATGGGGGGCATTAATAATAACGATATCACTACAAAGTGTGTTCTCAAACTTGATGATAAATGTTTGTTTTTTTTTGTTTTTTTTTTGGTTTGGTTTTAGGGGCCTAGCTGGTAGTGTTCAGGGGTTGCTCCTGGTGGTGCCTGAAGGACTCTGAAATACAAGTTTCTAATTTCTGCATGTAAGGCATGTTCTTTATCCCATAAAATTACCTTCCTGACCCCTAATCATAAGCTTTTTCTGATATATAAAGTTTGACTTTGTTTTTATTCAGAATATCAGGATGGTCTCAGTGAGGGTATAATACTTTGAAGGAATCCATCTTATTCAGTGCAAAAAAATCATTCGATTTTGGCATCACCAAAGGTGGGCTGTAACATCAAGGGAATGAACAAACTCTTTGCTTTCCCTCCTTAAAGTCACATTTGGTTAGAAGCAATGCTTTCAATAATTCACAGCTGAGGCATTTCTGAATCACTTTTTATGTTTGGGTTCAGTAGGCATGTAAAAGTTGTAAAGACTAAAAATCAAAACTACCTAGTAGACAAAGACAAGATAAGAAGGTGACAGACTTTTACTTTTCTCTTTAACACTGAGGGCACCTTTGGGAAGAGATCTTAATTCTTCATCCACTTCCAGTGGGTATGCTGGGAACCGAAGGTTAACCAAGATAATTTGAATTATTGTAGATTATTGCATCAAATTTTTAGTTAATATAAAAATGGAGTGTGGTTACTAATTCAGATTCTTTCTGTACTAATGAGTGAGAAAAGGAAGAAAATTACAGAGATAAGCAAAAGAAAACAGTAGTCTGTAATGAGACCCCTTAGAAGTTGGATCTAGTTTCTATATTTGTTATATATGATCTTATTTTTAATTATTTTACCTATTATTTACCTAAACATATTTTATATATGAATTTATTTAATATATTTACCTATTCATATTCCTTTTCTCATGAATAAAATAGGAAAAATAATAAAGTATTGTTGAGTATTCAGTGAATTAATATACATAAATTTCTTTATGAGTGTCAAGACAATATATATTGTCTTATATATATATATGTAGTGTTAGTCCTATACTAATAAGTAAATCCATCTTTTCAAATTTCAATATTCTAAACTGCTTTTTTTCTTTAAAATAATATCAATATATAAGTCCCTCCAAAGTAGAGATTTATGAAATTTGTGAAATGCATGCGTGCGTGAGTTTTCTTCCCATGGGTGAAGTTTTATTTTGGAAAGTTAAAATAATTAACTTTTAAACATCCTTCAACTAATTCAATTTGAAGAAGAGCCAAACAATAAAGAACTAAATTCTTCATCAAATGGGAAAGGGTGTAGCACGCATTATTATAAATGAACAAATTATGGAGAGAGGATATAAAATTAAATGTGTGTAGGCAGCTAAGAAAATTCACCCAAAAGGATAATGATTTGGGAGTTCCAGAATTTTATAGAAGTGGTTTGTATGACATTAAATTCAGAGTGCCAAATTTTTATCCCCCAGCTCAGGTCATCTTAGATTTCTATATATAATCCTGCTCAAAATCTGAATGTTCCAAGAGATGTTTTTAAGGCTACAATACAACTCTGAACAGAAGGGTGAGAAAAGTAACAAGCAGGCTCTGCAGAAGCAGTTGGATAACATCAGAAAAGACACCATGTCCCTAGTGAACTGGTAGACTTCAGAAGAAATTGAGGCATAAAAAATTCCTCAAAGAGGTAATTTTTAAAGTAGGTCTCACTGATATCAATTGTTTATCTTTCTATATAAAATGTGGGGCATTATGTTTGAAACTTCAATATTCTGAAGTGTTTTTTCTCTTATGAAATAGCACATGCTTCTTCCGTGAGGACTTAACTTTGGGTCCTAACTCACTCACAAATAGATAATGGGGCTGTGAGCAAGTAACTTAACCTTGTTAAATCCCTACTATGAATCTCTATTAAATAATGAGAACACAAAGGCCAACTGAATTGAGAAGGGCACTATAAATGGGGATACTACAATCTGCAAAGCAGTAGGCATTCAACAAACACTAGCCATTGTTATTACAGGGTTTCAGCAAATAACCATAATTTTTATTCACCTATACACACATATCCTGTAAGGAGCTGTGAAGAGTATAAAGAAAGAAGTCTTCTATTGTTGTTTTTTTTGGGGGGGGTGGGGGACACACCCAGTGGTGCTCAGGCATTACTCCTGGCTCTGTGCTCAGAACTCACTCATGCTACCCCTGCGGACTATATGGGATACCAGAGATTGAACCTAGAAAATGTCCTATGCCCTGTGCTATCATTTTGGCTCCAACAAGCCAGAGATTCCATAACCACCTCTATCAATTCTAAAAGGACTTACATAGTGGTAGTCATCTGAAAGGTAAGAAACAGCAAACAGGGGCCGGGCGGTGGCGCTAAAGGTAAGGTACCTGCCTTGCCTGCGCTAGCCTTGGACGGACCGCGGTTCGATCCCGCGGTTCGATCCCCCGGTGTCCCATATGGTCCCCCAAGCCAGGAGCAACTTCTGAGCATATAGCCAGGAGTAACCCCTGAGCATTACCGGGTGTGGCCCAAAAACCAAAAAAAAAAAAAAAAAAAAAAAAAAGAAACAGCAAACAGGGGGTGACCTTCCTTGATATATAAAAGACAAATGGTCAGCCACAGATACTTCTTTATCTTTATATAAAGTTATAGTTTACATCTGTTATATAGTTTACATATACATGTTTTAAAAGGAATAGTTTAATTTTCTATGAGTGTTCCATGACAACTATTATTAAAGAGAAAATGCCTTTAGAAGTAACGTGCCAAGGTTTAATATTTCATTTTGAAGGGAAAATGTGTGTGTGCAGCAAAAGTAATAAAGCAAAGTTGAATTTCCCTTGAGGTAGATGAGGCTGAATAAAATCTGGACTATTATCTTTCAGTCAGCTACTTAAAATTTTTAATTGTGTAGACTCTCTTAATCACAAGGAAAGTAACCTTCATTTGCATGTTCCTTCATGGAGGGCTACCATTCTTTAAAAGTGTTTAACTCCCTCAGCAACCCTTTTGTATTTCAATTTTTTTGGTGCTCATTCAGTTTCAAAGACTTGACTTTTAGGCTAATTGGGTTATACTGAATAGGAAAGAAACAGAGTAGTAATGAACAAGCCCTATAGAAGTAGGTACATGATTACAGAAAAATGCCTCCAAGATAACCTCACTCCAAATCATTACTGTGTACAGATAGGCCCTAAAGCATTTGCTGTTCAACAGTCCCAACTGGCAACAAGTCTAACACTGCATATTACTTGCTGTGGTTCCTCTCTCCCATTTTTTTTATTTTTTTTTTTTTTGCTTTTTGGGCCACATGTGGTGACACTCAGGGGGTTACTCCTGGCCATGCTCTCAGAAATAGCTCCTGGCTTGGGAGACCATCTGGGATGCTGGGGGATCAAACTGCGGTCTGTCCTGAGTCAGCCCCGTGCAAGGCAAACTTGTGAAATCATTGATACAATAAAAATAATGATAATACATAAATTAAAAAATTTCTCATGTCCTTTGCAATCTCTTTTCCAGACACAGTTACCATATAATCTGATTTTAGTTAGTCTACATTAGTTGACTCTTCTTTGAATTTTATATAAAGGAATTATATATACTTATTTTTGTCTTGGTTTCTTTTGTGTAGCAAATAATTTTGAGATTTTTTTCGCCAGTCACAACTTTAGTTGTCTGTAAATTTTTGTTGCTGATTTAATGTTCCATTTTTGTGTATATACAACAGTGTTATGAGCTTTTCACTGTTGATTGATAGTTGGACTGTTTTTAATTTTTGCAATTGTAATTAAAGTTGCTACGAACAAGTAGTTTAAGACAGCAGATCTTAGGCTCTTCTTTGAGAATCATAAGACTATTTTGGGTTTACATTTTGCATGGACACTACAAATCTGCAACTAAATCTGGAGCAACTCCCTTTGAAACAGGATTGCTATATCCACAATGAAACTTTGAAACTAAGATTGCTATATCCACAATGAAGTGGGAGACTGCCACTAAATGTGGTAAGAAGGCAGAGAGATCCAAGCTAACCAGGCTTGGAGGGATATCATAAGCATGAACTTTCTCCTTGGGAAATGGAGTCCTGCATCTCTGTGTGCATTGACTTGCTAGAGTTGCACCTATAAGGCAAGTGCCCATATGCAGCTATAGAAAACAAGGGGGGGCGGAGAGTTAGCACAGTGGTAGGCATTTGCTTTGCAAGAAGCTGACTCAGGACCAACGTTGGTTCGAATTCTGGCATCCCATATGGTTCCCTTTGCCTGCCAGGAGAGATTTCTGAGCATAGATTCAGGAATAACCCCTGATGCTGGATGTGGCCCAAAAACAAACAAACACAAACAAACAAACAAAAAAGAAAACAAGGGGGTTACATTAAGGACAACACTAGGACTGGGGCAGGGGAAACAGAGATTACACTTTTTTTTTTGTGGTTTTTGGATCACACCCGGCAGTGCTCAGGGGTTACTCCTGGCTCCATGCTCAGAAATTGCTCCTGGCAGGCACGTGGGACCATATGGGACGCCGGGATTCGAACCGATGACCTTCTGCATGAAAGGCAAACGCCTTACCTCCATGCTATCTCTCCGGCCCCAGAGATTACACTTTTTAAATAATAACTGCAGACTATTTACTCCAAGACCCAGAAAAAAGAAGCAATGATTAGCATGCTAACAGCATATCTAAAGATTTTTCTTTTGCCAGATTAAAAACATTAACCAGGAAGGGTAGAAAAAAGGAAATTTCTTTATGAATCAGACTTAGTAGATGCATCTTGATGTCCTTCTTTTAGGATCTAGCATTAATGTTGATGATGCCATACTTGTAAGATTCATGAAATAAGCAACAACAAGAACCTTATGGTATATTATCCTATGAATTACCTGTATATAGCTCTTAAAGATCCCAGGGTATGTAGCTTGTTCTTAAACTTCTTGAGGGTGGTTTACAGTAACCAGCAGTGTCTGGGCTCACAATTCACAGAGCAACTCTCAAGTCAGCTTACACCTGCCATATCAGCCAAGAGCACTGATTGTCCCTGCCAACACTGGATCCCACAATCACTGGAAGAAAATATTTGCATATTGTTTATCAGATGAAGAACTAATACCATATATATGTGAAGTACTCACAAAATTCAATAATACAAGAGCCAATAACTGCATCAAAGAATGGAGAGAAAAGATGAATAGATACTCTCCTAAAGAGAACAGATGGACAGTCAGTAGGCATAGAAAAAGTGTTCATATTCACTTACTAGGAAAATGCAATTTAAAATGACAACTGGACATCATATCACACCAGTGATAATGGCATATATTTTAAAGACTGGAAACAACCTGTGTTGGCAGGGATGTGGTGAAAAAAGGAATTCTCATTCACTGTTGGTGTGAGGATGTCATCTGATTAAATCTCTATGAAAAACAGAGAAAAAATTCTCATAAAAGCAAGAACATAACTGCCAAATGACTCAACAACTTCGCTGGGCATCCATCTATTCTCAAACACAAGAACACTAATATGAAAGGATATATGCATACATACTTAATCACTATGCTCAGTACAGTTACTGATAAACTACTCAAAATAGCACATAGAAACAACTCAAATATCTAACAATGAATGAGTGGATAAAGAAGTTGCAATATGTATATATAACATATATATATACACACAAAAGGGGATATATTGCAAGGGAAGATAAAATAGTGCAGTGTGCTGCAACATGGGTTGAATTAGAGGACATCAAATTAAGCATACTAAGGCAGAGGAAGAAATACCAGATGATCTCATTCACTTGTGAGTTTATAGAAATACAAAACAATGAAGTAGTAACAAATTTTGTTCTTTTATTACAAAAACTCAGATTATCAAGCAGTGGGAGGAATGGGAAGATAAGAAAGAGGCAAATTTGGACTGGAGTAATAGTACAGCCTATAGAGCATTTGAATTGCACATGACCGACCTGGGTTAAATCCCTGGCATCCAAGATGGCATCCCTGAGCCTACCAAGAGTTATTCCTAAATGTTTAGTCAGGAGTAAGCCCTCCCTCACTTCCCACATGCTCTCCAATACAGCTGCAGTCCGTAATCCATGGCTGAGGGTGCTGGACCAATTCCTTACAGATGTCGGTGGAAGCCACATCAGTGTAGGTGAGCCAGCGACAGCACATATCCCCTAGTCAATGATCCCCAGCACAACATGCAGAAAATATCACCACAAATGTGACAATGTAGGGCAACACTATGCATAGAGAATGATGATGGCAGCTCTGATGACCCAAAAAGTGCCAACCATCTCTTTAGCTTCTCAGACAAGGAGTTTAGAGAAGAAATATGGAGTATGTTCAGGGAACTCAAAGAAAGCATGGATCAATACAAGCCGTCTCCACACTTAAAGCATGGATCTATACAAGGTTTCTCCACCCCTGAAGCATACTCTCATGGGAACAACTACAGTCTTATACATGCTCATTTTCACACCCTGAGGTCTTTTTATGGTCCCAGGAAAATTCCAGTTGTGGATGATAAAAACAGGCCTTTGTAGCTAGAGATTTTGATATTTGCACAGGTCTTAGGACAAAGTCTAGGATAGAGTCTCTTTTTACTGTTCTAGAAGATCTGTTCCACCACTGTTGTTGTAATCAGTCTTCTGTAAATAGTGGTCTTGATTTTTGCACAGATCCTAGGATGAAGCCTAGGATAAAGTCTTTCATTATGGTTCTAGAAGTTCTGCTCAGTCGCAGTTGTCAAAGTCAGACATTGGGAATTAGAAATCTTGGTTTTTGTACAAATCCTAGGCTGAAGCTCAGCCTAAGGTTTTTTTTTTTTATTAGTCCCAGGATAAGTTCTGCCTAGTCATGGTTGTCAAAGTCAGTTTTCTTTTTTTTTTTCTTTTTTTTAAATTTATTTAAACACCTTAATTACATACATGATTGTGTTTGGGTTTCAATCATGTAAAGAACACCACCCATCACCAGTGCAACATTCCCATCACCAATGTCCCAAGTCTCCCTCCTCCCCACCCGACCCCCGCCTGTACTCTAGACAGGTTCTCCATTTTCCTCATACATTCTCATTATTAGGACAGTTCAAAATGTAGTTATTTCCCTAACTAAACTCATCACTCTTTGTGGTGAGCTTCCTGAGGTGAGCTGGAACTTCCAGCTCTTTTCTCTTTTGTGTCTTAAAATTATTATTACAAGGGTGTCTTTCATTTTTCTTAAAACCCATAGATGAGTGAGACCATTCTGCGTTTTTCACTCTCTCTCTCTGACTTATTTCACTCAGCATAATAGATTCCGTGTACATCCATGTATAGGAAAATTTCATGACTTCATCTCTCCTGACAGCTGCATAATATTCCATTGTGTATATGTACCACAGTTTCTTTAGCCATTCGTCTGTTGAAGGGTACCTTGGCTGTTTCCAGAGTCTTGCTATGGTAAATAGTGCTGCAATGAATATAGGTGTAAGGAAGGGGTTTTTGTATTGTATTTTTGTGTTCCTAGGGTATATTCCTAGGAGTGGTATAGCTGGGTCGTATGGGAGCTCGATTTCCAGTTTTTGGAGGAATCTCCATATTACTTTCCATAAAGGTTGAACTAGACGGCATTCCCACCAGCAGTGGATAAGAGTTCCTTTCTCTCCACATCCCCGCCAACACTGTTTATTCTCATTCTTTGTGATGTGTGCCATTCTCTGGGGTGTGAGATGGTATCTCATCGTTGTTTTGATTTGCATCTCCCTGATGATTAGTGATGTGGAACATTTTTTCATGTGTCTTTTGGCCATGTGCATTTCTTCTTTGTCAAAGTGTCTGTTCATTTCTTCTCCCCATTTTTTGATGGGGTTAGATGTTTTTTTCTTGTAAAGTTCTGTCAGTGCCTTGTATATTTTGGAGATTGGCCCCTTATCTGATGGGTATTGGGTGAATAGTTTTTCCCACTCAGTGGGTGGCTCTTGTATCCTGGGCACTATTTTCTTTGAGGTGCAGAAGCTTCTCAGCTTAATATATTCCCATCTGTTAATCTCTGCTTTCACTTGCTTGGAGAGTGCAGTTTCCTCCTTGAAGATGCCTGTAATGTCCTGGAGTGTTTTGCCTATGTGCTGTTCTATATATCTTATGGTTTTGGGGCTGATATCGAGGTCTTTAATCCATTTGGATTTTACCTTCGTACATGATGTTAGCTGGGGGTCTAAGTTCAATTTTTTGCAAGTGGCTATCCAATTGTGCCAACACCACTTGTTGAAGAGGCTTTCATTGCTCCATTTAGGATTTCCTGCTCCTTTATCAAAAATTAGGTGGTTGTATGTCTGGGGAACATTTTCTGAGTATTCAAGCCTATTCCACTGATCTGAGGACCTGTCCTTATTCCAATACCATGCTGTTTTGATAACTGTTGCTTTGTAGTACAGTTTAAAGTTGGGGAAAGTAATTCCTCCCATATTCTTTTTCCCAATGATTGCTTTAGCTATTCGAGGGTGTTTATTGTTCCAAATGAATTTCAAAAGTGTCTGATCAACTTCTTTGAAGAATGTCATGGGTATCTTTAGAGGAATGGCATTAAATCTGTATAATGCCTTGGGGAGTATTGCCATTTTGATGATGTTAATCCTGCCAATCCATGAGCAGGGTATGCGTTTCCATTTCCGTGTGTCCTCTCTTATTTCTTGGAGCAGAGTTTTATAGTTTTCTTTGTATAGGTCCTTCACATATTTAGTCAAGTTGATTCCAAGATATTTGAGTTTGTGTGGCACTATTGTGAATGGGGTTGTTTTCTTAATGTCCATTTCATCCTTATTACTATTGGTGTATAGAAAGGCCATTGATTTTTGTGTGTTAATTTTGTAGCCTGCCACCTTGCTATATGAGTCTATTGTTTCTAGAAGCTTTTTGATAGAGTCTTTAGGGTTTTCTAAGTAGAGTATCATGTCATCTGCAAACAGTGAGAGCTTGACTTCTTCCTTTCCTATCTGGATTCCCTTGATATCCTTTTCTTGCCTAATCGCTATAGCAAGTACTTCCAGTGCTATGTTGAATAGGAGTGGTGAGAGAGGACAGCCTTGTCTTGTGCCAGAATTTAGAGGGAAGGCTTTCAGTTTTTCTCCATTGAGGATAATATTTGCCACTGGCTTGTGGTAGATGGCCTTCACTATATTGAGAAAGGTTCCCTCCATTCCCATCTTGCTGAGAGTTTTGATCAAGAATGGGTGTTGGACCTTATCAAATGCTTTCTCTGCATCTATTGATATGATCATGTGGTTTTTATTTTTCTTGTTATTGATGTTGTGTATGATGTTGATAGATTTACGGATGTTAAACCAGCCTTGCATTCCTGGGATGAAACCTACTTGATCGTAGTGGATGATCTTCTTAACGAGGCATTGAATCCTATTTGCCAGGATTTTGTTGAGGATCTTTGCATCTGCATTCATCAGTGATATTGGTCTGTAATTTTCTTTTTTGGTAGCGTCTCTGTCTGGTTTAGGTATCAAGGTGATGTTGGCTTCATAAAAGCTATTTGGAAGTGTTTCTGTTTGTTCAATTTCATGAAAGAGTCTTGCCAAGATTGGCAGTAGTTCCTCTTGGAAAGTTTGATAGAATTCATTAGTGAATCCATCTGGACCTGGGCTTTTGTTTTTTCGGCAGACATTTGATTACTGTTTTAATTTCATCAATGGTGATGGGGGTGTTTAGATATGCTACATCCTCTTCCTTCAACCGTGGAAGATTATAAGAGTCCAAGAATTTATCCATTTCTTCCAGGTTCTCATTTTTAGTGGCGTAGAGTTTTTCAAAGTAGTTTCTGATTACCCTTTGAATCTCTGTCATATCAGTAGTGATCTCCCCTTTTTCATTCCTGATACGAGTTATCAAGTTTCTCTCTCTCTCTTTCTTTGTTAGGTTTGCCAGTGGTCTATCAATCTTGTTTATTTTTTCAAAGAACCAACTTCTGCTTTCGTTGATCTTTCGGATTGTTTTTTGAGTTTCCACTTCGTTGATTTCTGCTCTCAGCTTTGTTATTTCCTTCTGTCTTCCTATTCTTGGGTCCTTTTGTTGAGCATTTTCTAGTTCTATTAGCTGTGTCATTATGCTACTCAGGTAAGCTCCTTCTTCCTTCCTGATGTGTGCTTGCAAAGCTATAAATTTTCCTCTCAGTACTGCTTTTGCTGTGTCCCATAAGTTCTGATAGTTTGTGTCTTTATTGTCATTTGTTTCCAGGAATCTTTTGATTTCTTCCTTGATTTCATCTCGGACCCACTGGTTATTGAGCATGAGGCTGTTTAACTTCCAGGTGTTAAAGTGTTTCTTCTGAGTCCCTTTGGAGTTCACAAATAATTTCAGAGCCTTGTGGTCAGCAAAGGTAGTCTGCAAAATTTCTATCCTCTTGATCTTATGGAGGTATGTTTTATGTGCCAGCATGTAGTCTATCCTGGAGAATGTCCCATGTACATTGGAGAAGAATGTGTATCCAGGTTTCTGGGGATGGAGTGTCCTATATATATCCACTAGGCCTCTTTCTTCCATTTCTCTCCTCAGGTCTAGTATATTCTTGTTGGGTTTCAGTCTGGTTGACCTATCCCGTGTTGACAAAGCCGTGTTAAGGTCCCCCACAATTATTGTGTTGTTGTTGATATTATTTTTCAGATTTGTCAACAGCTGTATTAAATATTTTGCTGGCCCCTCATTCGGTGCATATATGTTTAAGAGAGTGAATTCTTCCTGCTCTACGTACCCCTTGATTAATATAAAATGTCCATCTTTGTCCCTTACAACCTTCCTGAGTATAACGTTTGCATTATCTGATGTTAGTATGGCCACTCCAGCTTTTTTATGGGTGTTGTTTGCTTGGATAATTTTTCTCCAGCCTTTTATTTTGAGTCTATGTTTGTTCTGACTATTCAGGTGCGTTTCTTGTAGGCAGCAGAAGGTTGGATTGAGTTTTTTGATTCATTTAGCCACTCTGTGTCTCTTAACTGGTGCATTTAGTCCATTGACGTTGAGAGAAAGAATTGTCCTGGGATTTAACGCCATCTTTATTTCAAAATTTGGTGTGTCTTTTGGGTAGTCTTGTCTTAGATTAGGTCTTTCAGTTTTTCTCTTAAGACTGTTTTTGTGTCTGTGAAGTTTCTGAGCTGTTTTTTGTCTGTGAAACCATGTATTCTTCCGTCAAACCGGAAAGTGAGTTTTGCTGGGTATAGTATTCTGGGTGAAGCATTCATTTCATTCAGTCTTGTCACAATATCCCACCACTGCTTTCTGGCATTGAGTGTTTCTGGTGACAGGTCTGCTGTAAATCTCAGGGAAGCTTGCTTGAACGTGATTTCCCGTTTTGATCTTGCTGTTTTCAGAATTCTGTCTCTATCTGTGGGATTTGTCATTGTGACTAGGATGTGTCTTGGGGTGGTTTTTCTGGGGTCTCTTTTGGTTGGTACTCTTCAGGCATGCAGGATTTGATCACATATATTCTTTAGCTCTGGAAGTTTCTCTTTAATGATGTTCTTGACCGTTGATTCTTCCTGGAAATTTTCTTCCTGGGTCTCTGGGACTCCAATGATTCTTAAGTTGTTTCTGTTGATCTTATCATAGACTTCTATTTTCGTCTGTTCCCATTCTTTGACTAATTTTTCCATTGTCTGCTCATTTGCTTTAAGTTTTTTGTCCAATCTCTCCTGCTGTATGGAATTGTTATGTATCTCATCTTCCACAGCACCAAGTCTATTCTCAGCTTCTGATACCCTGTCCCAGAGCTTATCCATTTTGTCATTCACTTCGTTTACTGACTTTTTCAGTCCTGTTAGTTGACATGTTATTTCAGTTTGGAGTTTTGTGATTTCTGTCTTCATATTTTCTTTGTTCTTATTAGTGTTCTGTTCAACTCGATCCATAGTTTCTTGGAGTCCATTGAGCATCTTCCATATTGCTAGTCTAAAGTCCTTATCTGAGAGGTTGATTATTTGGTTGGTCATTATCTGGTCCTCAGAATTGTCATCTTCATTCTCTATGTCTGATGCTGGCCTGCGTTGTTTCCCCATTATCACACTTGTATTGTGGGTTTTTCTACGTGTTGTGGTGGTATTCATTGTCTATATGATGCAGGCAGCACACTCCTCTGGCTCCTCCCTTTCTGGATGGGCTGACTGGCCTCTAAGGGAGGGGAGTCCTCTGTGGATGAAGCCTCACACTGGGTCAAATCTTAGGCCCGAGCATGCAACAGAGAAGACAGTCCGGAGAGAAATGTTTGCTTCTGTGATATAGAGCCGTTCTTAGTGTGATTTTTCCTTCTTGTTGCAATGGAGTCCTTTCCTTAGAAAGAGTGCACGGCCGCGTAGCGAAGCGGACCGGCCGTGCTCCCCTGGAGCCTCTTTTTGCCCCACTCGCAAGAGTTTCACGCAAGAAGACAGTAGACAGACATAGACAGGTCACACTCACAGTTTTTCACAGTTGGGCCCCACTGGGCCTGTGTACTTTCACGGATTTTCTCCGCCTGGTGTCACACACAGGGAGCCGGCTTTTGCCTTATGGCTGGGTCCTGGATTCAACTGGTTACAATCTCAGGAGACTGGATCTTCTTAAGCTCTATCATGCACTGCTCGTGCTGCCGGTCCCGGAGCAGCTGCTGCCGCCGTGCACGGGAGACGCCTCGAGCTGGGGCCGAAAGACACGTGCACGGCCAGACCCCCAAAGTCAGTTTTCTGTAGTTAGTAATCTTTGCTTTTGTGCAGAGCAAAGGACCATGTGTCTTCTGATTTCATCTTATCATTAGGTGATGAGTTAGGACAATCTGCTCTTAGATCAAGTTGTTGCTGTTTCCTCGTTGTCAGGATGTTTTATCAAAACTGGCGTGAGTTGGTGCCAGAGTGGTATAAGGAATTCCCTAGGAGAGTTTGGTTCCTGGAATTATTGCAGGAAACTATAATGGTTCTACATCTAGGATCTAGGGTTTGGTTTTGGACTGTTGCTGTCTGATCACATGGAGTCTAAATCGGGTCCACGTTACACATGTTCAGGATAGGAACTCTCTATATTATAAAATGTATGTGTTCTTATCCCTAGTAGGTAAGATCTTATTTCTATACATAAAGTTTCCCCCTTTTTAGTATGCTTTTGCAAAAGGGAATGGTGCCATATTATATTGATGGTGCATTTGAGGGTAAGAATGACAGGCTACATAATCACTGTGTCTTGGTTTTGACTTGAACATTTTTTTAGTATTTTTTTATTTATTTAAACATCTTTATTATAAATATGATTGTGATTAGGTTTCAGTCATGTAAAGAACACCCCGCTTCACCAGTGCAACATTCCCACCAACAATGTCCCAAATCACCCTCAATCACACCCCACCCCCACCTGAACTCTAGTCAGGCTTTCCAGTTCCCTCACTCATTCACATGATTATGGTAGTTCTCTGTGTAGCTATTTCTATAGCTGCACTCACCACTCTTTGTGGTGAGCTTCATGAAGTGAGCTGGAAGTTCCAGCCCTCCTCTCATTGTCTCTGAGGATTGTTGCAAAGATGACTTTTATTTTTCTTAAAACCCATAGATGAGTGAGACTATTTTGCATCTCAGTCTCTCCCTCTGACTTATTTCACTCAGCATAATAAACACCATGTACATCCAATATAGGAAAATTTCATGACTTCATCTCTCCTAACGGCTGCATAATATTCCATTGTGTATATGTACCACAGTTTCTTTAGCCATTTGTCTGGTGAAGTGCATCTTGGTTGTTTCCAGAGCCTGGCTATTGTGAATAGTGCTGCAATAAACAAAGGCGTGAGAAAGGGGTTTTTGTATTGGATTCTTGTGTTCCTAGGGTATATTCCTAGGAATCATATGGGAGTTCAATTTCCAGTTTTTGGAGGGATCTCCATATCGGTTTCCATAGAGGTTGGACTGGACAGCATTCCCACCAGCAGTGGATAAGAGTTTCTTTATCTCCACATCCCCGCCAGCACAGATTGTTCTCATTCTTTGTGATGTGTGTCAATCTCTGTGGTGTGAGATGGTATCTCATTGTTGTTTTGATTTGCATTTCTCTGATGATCAGTGATGAGGAGCATTTTTATGTGCCTTTTGGCCATTTGTATTTCTTTTTTTTATCATAGTGTCTGTTCATATCTTCTCCCCATTTTTTGATGGGATTAGATGTTTTTTTCTTGTAAAGTTCTGTCAGTGCCCTGTATATTTTGGATATTAGCCCATTATCTGATGGGTATTGGGTAAATAGTTTCTCCCACACAGTGGGTGGCTCTTGTATTCTGGACACTATTTCTTTTGAGATGCAGAAGCTTTTCAGTTTAATGTATTCCCATCTGTTTATCTCTGCTTCCGCTTGTTATTGTTGTGTATGTAAATATTTTGGGGGATTACTATGTTGCTCACCCTAATCTGATTAGGTGATTGTGTCCTACCCTAGGGTGTGACCTGGCATTCTGCCCCCACCCTAGGGTAGGACCTGATTCTGCTTCCACCATTGGTTGGTATCTGATCCCACCATTGGGTGGGACCTGACTCTGGACTATAAGAGCAAGGGTCTGTGGAAGGCGAGAGGCTTTTTGCTGGCTGGAACTGAATCGGAGTCTTTGGACTTCAGTTTTGTCCATCCGAATAAAGCAAATATTTCCACGAGCCTGATTGTCTGCTAGCTGTTTACCCGCCGTTTCACCTCAGAACCGTGGGCTAGACAGGGTGGCAGACACGTGCTCCGAGCTGGAAGAAAAGGGCCTCATTCTCCATCCCTCCATCAGTCAACCTCTTCAGGGGCTGTCCTGCTACAGTTTGAAAAGTGCAGTTTCCTCCTTAAAGATGACTTTAGTCTCAATGTCATGGAGTGTTTTACCTACATGTTGTTCTAAATACCGTATGGTATCAGGTCTGATATCAAGGTCTTTAATCCATTTGGATTTTACCTTCATACATGATGTTAACTGGGTGTCTATTTTCGCTTTTTTGCAAGTGGCTAACCAGTTCTACCAGCACCACTTGTTGAAGAGATTTTCCCTGCTCCACTTAGGATTTCTTGCTCCCTTGTCAAAAATTAGGTGATTGTATGTCTGGGGAACATTGTCTGAGAACTCAAGCCTATTCCACTGATCTGAGGGTCTGTCTTTATTTCAATACCATGCTGTTTTGATAAATATAGCTTTGTAGTACAGTTTAAAGTTGGGGAAAGTAATGCCTCTCATATTCCTTTTCCATAGGAGTGCTTTAGCTATTCAAGGGTGTTTATTGTTACATATGAACTTCATAAATATTTGTTCCACTTCTTTTAAGAATGTCATGGGTGTCTTTAGAGGGATCGCATTAAATCTGTATAATGCTTTGGGGAGCATTGCCATTTTAAAGATGTTAATACTGCCAATCCATGAGCATGGTTACGTGTTTCCATTTCCGTGTGTCCTCTCTTATTTCTTGGAGCAGGGCTTTATAGTTTCTTTGTATAGGTCCTTCACGTCTTTGGTCAAGTTGACTCCAAGAAATTTGAGTTTGTGTGGCACTAATGTGAATGGGATTGCCTTCTTGACGTCCATCTCTTCCCTATCATTATTGGTATATAAAAAGGCCATTGATTTCTGTGTGTTAATTTTGTAGCCTGCCATCTTGCTATATGTGTCTATTGCTTCTAGAAGCTTTATGGTAGAGTCTTTAGGGTTTTCTAAGTAGAGTATCATGTCATCTGCAAACAGTGAGAGCTTGACTTCTTCCTTTCCTATCCGGATTCCCTTGATATCTTTTTCTTGACTGATTGCTTTAGTAAGCACTTCCAGTACTATGTTGAAGAGGAGCGGTGAGAGAAGACAGCCTTGTCTTGTACCAGAATTTAGAAAAAAGACTTTCAGTTTTTCTCCATTGAGGATAATATTTGCCATTGGCTTGTGGTAGATGGCTTCAACTAGATTGAGAAAGTTTCCTTCCATTCTCATCTTGCTGAGAGTTTTGATCAAGAATGGGTGTTGGACCTTATCAAATGCTTTCTCTGGATCTATTGATATGATCATGTGATTTTTATTTTTTTTGTTGTTGATATTGTTGATAGATTTATGGATGTTAAACCATCCTTGCATTCCTGGGATGAAACCTACTTGGTCGTAGTGTATGATCTTTTTGATGATGCATTGGATCTTATTTGCCAGGTTTTTGTTGAAGATCTTTGCATCAGCATTCATCAGGGATATTTGTGTGTAATTTTTTTTGGCAGCATCTCTGTCTGGTTTTGGTATCAAGATGATGTTGGCTTCATAAAAGCTGTTTGGGAGTGTTCCCTTTTTTTCAATTTTATGGAATAGCCTGGCTAGGATTGGTAGTAGCTCCTCTTGAAAGGTTTGAAAGAATTTATTAGTAAATCCATCTGGGCCTGGGCTTTTCTTTTCAGGCAGATGTTTCATTAGAGTTTCAATTTCCTCAGTAGTGATGGAGGTGTTTAGGTATGCTATATCCTCCTTACTTAATTGTGGAAGGTTATAAGTGTCCAAGAATTTATCCATTTCTTCTAGGTTCTCATGTTTAGTAGCATAAAGTTTCTCAAAGTAGTCTCTGATTACCCTTTGGATCTCTGCAGTATCTGTCATGATCTCCCCCTTCTCTTTTCTAATACAAGTTATCAGATTTCTCTCTCTCTCTTTCTTTGTGAGTGTTGCCAATGGTCTATCAATCTTGTTTATTTTTCCAAAGAACCAACTTCTGCTTTTGTTGATCTTTTGGGTTGTTTTTGGTTTTCCACTTCAGTGATTTCTGCTTTCAGTTTTGTTATTTTCTTCTATCTCCCAATTTTTGGTTCCTTTTGTTGGTCATTTTCTAATTTTATGAGCTGCGTCATTATGTTATTCAGGTATGCCCCTTCTTCCTTCCTGATGTGTGCTTGCAAAGCTATAAAATTTTCCTTTCAGGACTGCTGTTGCTGTGTTCCATAGATTCTGGCAGTTTGTGTCTTCATTATCATTTGTTTCCAGGACAGTTTTGATTTTTTCTTTGATTTCATCTTGGACCCACTGGTTGTTCAGTAGCAGGGTGTTTAATTTCTAATTGTTAAAGTTTTTCTTCTGTGTCCCTTTGTAGTTCACATCTAATTTCAGAGCCTATGGTCTGCAAAGGTAGCCTGCAAGATTTCTATCCTCTTGATTTTATGAAGCTATGTTTTATGTATCAGCATGTGGTCTATCTTGGAGAATGACCCATGTACATTGGAGAAGAATGTGTATCCAAGTTTTTTTGGGTGGAGTGTCCTATATATATCTACTAGTCTTCTTTCTTCCATTACTCTTTTCAGGGTTAGTATGTTTTTGTTGGGTTTCAGTCTGGTTGACCTATCAAGTGTTATTATGGCCATGTTGAGGTCTCCCACAATTATTGTATTATTATTGTTGCCTTATTTTAAAATTTGTCAGTAATTGTATTAGATAATTTGCTGATCTCTCATTGGGTGCATATATGTTTAATAGCCTGATTTCTTCCTGTTGCACATATCCCTTGATTAGTACAAAGTTTCCATCTTTGTCCCTTGCAACTTTTCTGAGTATAAAGTTGGTGTCATCAGATATTAATATGGCCACCCCAGCTTTTTTGAGGGTGTGGTTTGCTTGGATAATTTTCCTCTAGCCTTTAATTTTGAGTTTATGTTTGTTCTGACTATTCAGGTGTGTTTCTTGTAGGCAGCAGAAGGTTGGATTCATCTTTTTGACCCATTTTGCCACTCTGTGTCTTTCAATTGGTGAATTTAGTTCATTGACATTGAGGGAGATGATCGTCATAGGATTTAATGTCATCTTTGTAGATAAGTTTGCTGTGTTTGTTGGTCTCTCTTTTCTTAGAGTAGACCTGTCAGTTTTTCCTTTAAGGCTGGTTTATAATCTGTGAAGTTTCTGAGCTGTTGTTTATCCATGAAGCTATGTATTCTTCCTTCAAACCTGAATGTGAGTCGGGCGGGGTGCAGTATTCTCGGTGAGGCATTCATTTCATTCAGTGTTGTCACAATATCCCACCACTGTCTTCTGGACTTGAGAGTTTCTTGTGACATGTCTGCTGTAAGTCTTAGGGATGCTCCTTTGAATCTAATTTTCCTTTTTGATCTTGCTGCTTTCAGTATTCTATCTCTATCTGTGGGATTTGTCATTGTAACGAGTATGTGTCTTGGGGTGTTTTTCTTCGGGTCTCTTTTAGCTGGTATTCTTTGGGTATGCAGGGTTTGATTGCATGTAATCTTTAACTCTGGGAGTATCTCTTTGATAATGTCTTTGACAGTTGATTCTTCCTGGAGATCTCCTACCTGGGTCTCTGTGGCTCCAATGATACATATGTTGTTTCTGTTGAGTTCATCAAAGATTTCTATTTTTATCTGTTTGCATTCCTCGAGTACTTTTTCCATTGCTTGATTGTTTGTCTTCAGGTTCTTTGCCAATTTCTTCTGCTGTGTTGAGCTTTTCTGAATCTCATCTTCCAGCATGCTGATTCTGTCCTCAGCTGCTTTTCCCTGCTGGTGAGGCCATCTACTGAGTTTTTCAGTTCAGCTACCATATTTTTCAGATCATATTTTAGTTTGGAGTTTTCTGATTTCTGTCTTTATGTTTTGTTCAGATCAATCTATGCTTTCTTGAGTTCTACAAACATCTTCCATATTGCTATTCTAAACTCCTTGTCTGAGAGGTTAATTAGATGGTCGAAGTTTTTTAGGTCATCCGAGCTATCATCTTCATTCTTTGTGTATGTTGATTGCCTGCAAGTTTTCACCATTTTCCCGCTTGTAGTTTGATTTTTTTCTGTGTGTTGTGGTCGGGTTCATTGGGTAGAAAGCGTACGCTGCCGCGAAGCGAAAGGTCTTCTGGAGCCTCTGGGAGTGCTATTTTTCTGGGCCCTTTTCAGCCCACTCCCAAGAGGTTTCAGAGACAAGACAGTGGAAAAATACACACGCGCAACACGCACAGTCGGGAATCCCTGGGCGGGCGTAGATTTTCCCTTGACTTGAACTTTTATCCCAGGCACGACTTTTTCTTCTAGATTTTCATACCAAGAAGAACCAAAAAAAGTAAAGTTAATAATATGTATATAATATTATATATAATAAAAGAAATAAATAAAAATTAATTTAAAAAATTAATTAAAGAAAGAATAATGGAAGTGGCTACCTTTATATTTTGGAATAAACACACTAAGAGGTATTATTATAGAGGTATTAAATATACAAAGGAAATATAGTCATCCAGATTCAGTCTTTTTTAGATATTCTTGTGGGGCGTGAAATCCAGGCCACATTTTTATCCCACACCATTGTCTTGTTGAATTTGAAAGATCAATTGCAGCAGTAAGGAATCAGGTAGTGTCCTTGAGATAGGGGTCCTTCTGGAGCTGAATCCAGTAGCATACAACAGTCCACATTTGGGGGTGGTGAGAAGAAGGGCCATATAGCATGAGTGAGCAGAAGTTTTGGTTGTAGTTTCTTGCTGCGGTAAGAGATGTGTGACTGAGAGGGTGTCCTTTCATTTTGGGAGCTGGGTGGTGGCTTATTGGGGGCAGAAGGCTGGTCTCAGTACCTAATGAGTTAAGAACTGAGGGTAAAGAGGGTTAAATGAGGAGGTATAATGGATCAGGATTGGGGGGTGAGAAGATAGAAGGATTTCTGAAGGAAGGGAGGAGGGATAATATATAAGAGGGGTTATATACACTGTAGGCATGGATTGTTTACAATTTAGGTCTGGCAATCAGAAAGGTGTCCACTGTACACAAACTTATGTTCACATATAGGCAGACATTAGAGATCTATTCTTAAGTTGTTAGATTCCTGATCCTCAAAGATAATTAGCTAAGTTATAGATTAGGAGAGAAAGTGAAAACAAAAGATAAGAGAAAATAAAAAAGAAAAATAAGTAAATATAGTAAAAATTAGTAAAAAAAAATAAAGAGAGAAAAGGGTAAATTTGAAGCATTATAAGGGCAGTGATGGTAGGCACTTTGGTGGTGGTGATGTAAATTAAACATGTATATCTTCTGATTTCCACTTAGTGTTAGGTGATATGATAGGACCACCTGGTCGAGATGTATCATCCTTTGAACTGTGAAAAATAAGAGCACTAACTACAGAAAACTGACTTTGACAACCATGACTGGGCAAACTTACTTTGGGACCAATAAAAAAACTCTACCCTAGGCTGTAGCCCAGGACTCTTACAAAGATCAAGATTTCTTAGTACAGAGGCCCAACTTCGACAACAGAGACCGAGCAGAACCTTTGGAACCATAATATCCTAGAATTTGGCTTAGGGACTGAGCAAAAACAACACAAGGGACTGAACACAACAACAATGATGGAACAGAACCTCTAGAACCATAAAGACTCTATCCTAGACCTTGTCCTATGACCTGTGCAATTACCAAGATTGCTAACTATAGTGGCCTGATTTTCTCATCCATGACTGAGAGGAAAGTTTTCTGGCACCACAAAAAAAGCCCTTGGGATATGGCAATGAGTATATATGGAGCCAGTGGTTGTTTCCATGAAGGTATGCTTCAAGACGGGAGAAACCCCGAATCTTTTAGGCCACAGGAATTTCCTTTATTCCCCAATACTTACTGTGCCTATGCAGAAAAAAAAAGTGGGGGAACACCAAACCCTGCCACTCCAGCACTCCTTTTTGTTGTTATGTTTTGTTTTGTTTGTTTCTGATATTATTTTTCTTTTCTTTTTTTCTTCCACATTTTAATTTCTTTTTCACTCGTGTGAATTTTATTTGGTGATTTTTTTTTTTGGCTAGGTGCATTTATTTTTCTTTCTTTTTTTTATTTTTTTTTCTTTTTTTGGTAGCTGCTATCAAATTTTTTCTTCTCTTTTCCTTATACTTTTCATCTCCAACAGAATCACATAACTTGAATCATTCAGTCTCATAAATTGAGGGGCAAAAATGATGATACCAGGACCAGTCATATGAACATGTGGTGAAAATAAAAAATGATCAGACTTGAACACCAAACCCAAAGTCAATGACAACAGAATAGATACCCAATCTACAACAAGCTGTAAAGTGGAGACCAGTTACACTAGTATTCCTGGGGGTAAAGAAGGGAGATATGGTATAAAGAGCAAAGCCATTGAACCACATTCAGTACATGGACCAGGCTAGGATTATGGTTGTGGTGGGGTTGGAGTTGGGGTTGAAGTAGGGTTTAGGGTTAGGGTTAGAGGTTAACACTGGGAATCAAGCTTGTGATGATGCAGTTGCCATCAGGTACTGTAAATCACTGCGTCGTCCCCTCAGGATTTTCAAAGGCCTTGATGTAGTGTCACAATCTAATTTTCACAGAAAGATATTGACTTTTTTTTTCCTTTGGTTTTTGGGCCACACCCGGCGGTGCTCTAGTGTTAATCCTGGCTGTCTGCTCAGAAATAGCTCCTGGCAGGCATGGGGGACCATATGGGACACCAGGATTTGAACCAACCACTTTTGGTCCTGGATCGGCTGCTTGCAAGGCAAATGCCGCTGTGCTATCTCTCTGGGCCCAACTTTTTTTTTTTTGGTTTTTGATATTGACTTTTTTTGATGGTGGTTTCTATTAGTAAAAACTAAAAGACATCTTGAACAAGTATAGACTCTGTAGTCTTATTAAATATGCTCCCCTTATTCGTGGAAGTTCATAGAATTGTGAATGTTTTCTCAATCAACTTTCTTATTTGTTTCTTATGTGTGAAGCTCATGTAACCTGTGGAGATATAAAACTAGACAGATGCATTTCCATTCTCTGAGACTTTAGAGTTTTCAAGCAGATTCATACAATATCTGTGAGGACTGGCTTGCCAATGTATTAGATTAAGTTATGGTAAGCATCACAGTAATAATAGATATTTGTCTTTTGTAAATGTTTACATGAGTTTCAGTAAGTGATAGTTATTAGTAAAGGAAAGCATTTCCCTTGATTTCTTCAAGAAGGGTCTGGTCTTCTACTTTATGATCAATTTTAACTCCATACTGGTAAAGTATGTTGAGTTAGACTTAAAGGGTATCAATCCACTATTCTATACTGCTATTTTTCTTTCTCTCTGTCTTTGATTTCTGATCTCCTTCACAACAATGTATATATAATACACAACATTTACACATAAAATATTTTAATGTATATTGAGTAGAATGATGCATAGCAATATATTCAATACATTTTTAACTCTTTTATTTTTTTGGTTTTGGGGCAACAAACACAGTGCTCAGAATTTACTTGTGGTTCTACATTCAGGGCTTACTCCTAGTGGACTCAGAAAAACATGTGAGGTGCTGAGAATTGAACCTGGGTGTGTGTGTAAGGCAAGTGTGTGCAAGCAACTGTGTGTAAGGCAATTGCCATAACCACTGTACTATTGCTCTGAATCCAATAAATCTGAGTTCAAAAACATTATTATAGTTCTTATTGTGGTTTTTTTATAACACCTGCTTAGATTTGTCTACATTTACATATAATTTCTATTCACTTTATGCCAAACAGAACCTCTCCAATCATGTAACATATGGAGGCTGAAATGTGTGACTCACAGGTGTCATTAGAGTTTGTGAAGAGTCACTCTGAAAATAAATACTATCCGAAATCCCAGCAAGAAATTATTGGCAAAAATAATCCCTGAAGTTTGAATTTAGCAATTAATTTCACCAACTATGAAAAACGTTAGAATTATTTTGTCCTCAGTATCCACAAAATGAAGCAATTGTTAATAAGTTGAGAGAGAACATCAACCACTTTGCCAAGAGAGGCCCAGCTGTGTGTTGACAGGAGCCTTGGCAGAGTGAGCTGGATGGTTTGGGCTGGCATTCCATTCCACTATAGCACTTCACAGCTGGCGGTCAGTCCTATTATAAGCTTTGCTGACAGGCACTAATCTAATCTGATATCCCATTTATTTTGTTTTACTCTCCTCAACATATTCCCATATTCACCCCCCTTTTTCTTTTTACATTTTGGCAATTGTAATCAGTAAACCACATTCCAGTTTGTTGATTTCTTTTGGCCTTAGAATTATTACACTGTAAATCTTCACAGTAAAACTTACTGAATGTCTATCTCTTTATCTGATCATTGTCTCAATCACTGGGGTCCTCTATCCCTTCCTGGTGGTCCATACATGTGTTAGATTCTTGTAACTTTGTCAGGTTAACTAATACATCAGTTAGTTTTCCCGGATATATGACAGCATTTGCAAATCCTAAGGATTTATTTGGAAGAGATATTATGTGCCAAATTTTCAAGTGTTTTCTTGGCCTTTAGTCTTTGTCTAAGACCCAAGAAAGAGAAACATTTTGAATAAATGCCCTGTAGGCTCTTTTCATTAAAATGTTCTGTCATTTTTTATGTGGATTTAGTTTCTGCCCTAGAAGGCAATCTCTCTGAAAGGAAAAAGAATGAATCTTTCATTTACTGGTATTTTGCTAGTGTCCTGGAATACTTGCTTTTGGAAGAATGGGGTTTGGGGCCATACCAACCAGTTTCCAGGACTTAACTCCTGGTTCTGTACTCAGTGATCACTCTTGACATTATTCAAGGGACCCTGTGAAGGTGGTGGCAGAGATCGGTGTGGAGGTGGTCATAGACAATGCTAAAGTCTAAACCCTTATAACATCTCTATGACACATGTTCAGAATATTTCAAAGACCTATGTGTGTATACATATGGAACTCTTTGTAAGGGCTATATGTGGTGCTAGAAATTAAACTGGGGTTGGTTGCATGCAAAGCAAAGTATTATAATCCCTATCCTGTATCTTGGGTCATTTAATATGCCTTTGTTAAATAAATAAATGAAGTCACTCAGTAATTATTTCAGCACCTGTTAAGAACTAGTTTTATACCTGGACACAAGCATATCTATGAACTGGAAAAACAAACTCCCTTTTCTCATGGCATATTTGTTCGTGTTGGTAATAATAGATTGGAATTACTTATAATGATTAATGTGATGAATAGCAGTGTTATTAAATGCTGAAAGACTGATTGAATGGGATGAGCAAAACCAAACTGATATAGAAACGTGAATAAACTAGCACAAGAAATGTTGAAAGTACATAATTCGAGGAAGTACAAATTTTCACAAGGTGGAATAGTTTACTCTGCTAGAAAAAGAGAGAGGATATTAATGGGACTGAATAAAGTGAATAAAGATGGGATTAGATAAAGCTGAAGAGTTATGAATGTACCACTTTTTGTAAGTGTAACAGTGAGTCAGGAGTGTTCTGAGGAGAGTCTTATCCTATTTATAGACCAATCAAGAAGACATATGTAAGTATTAGGATGCCTTGGAGATGAAGATAAATGGGTTAATTAGAAAATTGTCTACATGAAGTGCTAAACTTAAAGCATGGAAAAGGATGAGTAGAAGTAGGTTAAAAACCTAGGTATCTAGACGTACTTTAAGAAAATGGTAAATATTCCTTCCTTCCTTCCTTCCTTCCTTCCTTCCTTCCTTCCTTCCTTCCTTCCTTCCTTCCTTCCTTCCTTCCTTCCTTCCTTCCTTCCTTCCTTCCTTCCTTCCTTCCTTCCTTCCTCCTCCTCCCTCCTTCCTTCCTCCTCCCTCCCTCCCTCCCTCCCTCCCTCCCTCCCTCCCTCCCTCCCTCCTTCCTTCCTTCCTTCCTTCCTTCCTTCCTTCCTTCCTTCCTTCCTTCCTTCCTTCCTTCCTTCCTTCCTTCCTTCCTTCCTTCCTTCCTTCCTTCCTTCCTTCCTTCTAGAAAGAATGAGGAAGAGACATAAAAATGCACCAAGATCTTTAAATAGATAACTGGAGATCCAGGAATATTCTGATAGTATAAATTCCTACACAAAGTATATCAGGATTGCTGATAGTTTAAAATCTACTCTAAGGAATACAGGTTTGAGATAATATCTCAAACAATCAGATAAGAGTTTATTTTTACTAGTCTTTTTTTCTATTCATATCCTCAATTGAATGGATTGGGGCCAAATTGGATAACATTGTTTTACTTAACACAACAATTCAACGATTAGTCTTTCCAAGAATACCCTCATAGACAACCCAGAAAAATGTTGGACCAAGTATCTGACAGTTCTTATGGAACAATTAAATTGAAACATAAGAAATTAACCAATAGAACTAGGAAATATTATGTTCAATGAATTAAGCCAGAAGAAGAAGGATAAATACAGAATAATAGCACTTATGTGAGGTAGTAAGAAGATATACCATATAGGCATATAATACTCCATGAAGTAACTCAACGGTCTAAATGTTAGAAACTCCCAACACCATAGGTACCAGAGTATAGCGAGAAGTGATCAAATCCAGAGGAAGAGGAGAAACACAAAGCCTCTACTAACATATACCATAAAGAAATCGGCAACAATGGAAACAGCTGTTTAGAGCGAACAGGTGTTCCATCAACTTCTCATTACAAAGACCTATAATAATGTTCTAATGTATTTATCTAACAGAACCAGGTGCAGATTGTGTTTGGAAGCCAGGGACTCCCGCTGCAGTGCTTACTATCATTATGTTCTAGTGCTTTGATTGTATTAGGTATAAAATAACTCTTTAAATTCTTTGTCCACAGTGGTTTATGGAAATAGAGGATGGACACCCTAATTTTGTTTTCTTTATGATAGTATCTTGATAAAATACTCCAATTTAACCATTTAGTTTTGATGATGTCTTCTATTAGGACCTAAAGCCTATAACAATTGAGACCATTGAAATAGACAACTGCATATCACAAACTTATGTTACAGGTCCCACTCATCGCCTGTTTTTGTGAATTACTATTATCTCTTTTTTGTTCCCTTCCTTCCTTCCTTCCTTCCTTCCTTCCTCCTTCCTTCCTTCCTTCCTTCCTTCCTTCCTTCCTTCCTTCCTTCCTTTCCTCCTTCCTTCCTTCCTTCCTTCCTTCCTTTCCTCTTCCTTCCTTCCTTCCTTCCTTCCTTCCTTCCTTCCTTCCTTCCTTCCTTCCTTCCTTCCTTCCTTCCTTCCTTCCTTCCTTCCTTCCTTCCTTCCTTTCTTCCTTCCTTTCTTTCTTTCTTTCTTTCTTTCTTTCTTTCTTTCTTTCTTTCTTTCTTTCTTTCTTTCTTTCTTTCTTTCTTTCTTTCTTTCTTTCTTTCTTTCTTTCTTTCTTTCTTTCTTTCTTTCTCTCTCTCTTCTCTCTCTCTCTCTTCTCTCTCTCTTTCTCTCTCTCTTTCTCTCTCTCTTTCTCTCTCTCTTTCTCTCTCTCTTTCTCTCTCTCTTTCTCTCTCTCTTTCTCTCTCTCTTTCTCTCTCTCTTTCTCTCTCTTTCTGTCTATCTTTCTTTCTTTCTTTCTGTATGTATTTCTGTCTTTCTTTCCTCTCTCTTTCTCTTTCTTTCTTTCTTTCTTTCTTTCTTTCTTTCTTTCTTTCTTTCTTTCTTTCTTTCCTCTTCTTTCTTTCTTTCTCTTCTTTCTTTCTTTCTTTCTTTCTTTCTTTCTTTCTTTCTTTCTTTCTTTCTTTCTTTCTTTCTTTCTTTCTTTCTTTCTTTCTTTCTTTCTTTCTTTTTTTCTTTCTTTCTTTCTTTCTTTCTTTCTTTCTTTCTTATCTCTCCGGGCCTTCTTTCTCTCTCTTTCTTTGTTTATTTCTTTCTTTCTTTCTTTCTTTCTTTCTTTCTTTCTTTCTTTCTTTCTTTCTTTCTTTCTTTCTTCTTTCTTTCTTTCTTTCTTTCTTCTCTTTCTTCTCTTTCTCTCTCTCTTTCTTTCTTTCTTTCTCTCCTCTCTCTCTTTCTTTCTTTCTTCCTTCTTTCTTTCTTTCTTTCTTTCTTTCTTTCTTTCTTTCTTTCTTTCTTTCTTTCTTTCTTCTTTCTTTCTTTCTTTCTTTCTTTCTTTCTTTCTTCCTCTTTCTGTTTTCTTCTTTCTTTTTCTATTTCTTCTTTCTTTCTTTCTTTCTTTCTTTCTTTCTTCTTTCCTATTCTTTTTTTCTTTTTCTTTCTCTTTTTTCTTTCTTTTTCTTTCTTCTTTTTCTTTCTTTCTCTTTTACTTTCTCTTTTTTATTTTTTATTTCCTTTTCTCTTTCTCTCTTCTCTCTTTTTTCCTTTCAATCTTTCTTTTTTCTTTCTTTCAATCTTTCTTTTTTCTTTCTTTCTCTCTTTTTTTCTTTTCATTTTTATTCTTTCTTTCTTTTCTCTCTTTTTCTTCTTTCTTCTTTCCTCTTATTCTTTCTTTTTTTCAATTCAATCTATGTTACCATAAAACCCATGATGTCAGGGTTTTTTAAGGAAAGAAACCTCAATGCACAAGATACAGCGAATGATGCTACATAGGTTAGACCTCCTCTTATAGTGCTTACTACTATATTGCTTGTTCTAGACATGAAAATCATGCTTATCCTAAAATGCTCCATTCACAATTTAACTCTGAAATATTAATTTAGCAGACTTCATCCCTGCCATTGATGAAGCACCTAGAAATTGGAAACCTTCCAATTTTGATGTGCCAGCCAAATTTTTAAATTTATTTTTTTCTCTTTTCCCCCTCTTCTCTTTTTTCTTTTATTCCCTCTTTCTTTCTTTCTTTTTTCTTTTCTTTTCTTTTTTTTTTTTGGTTTTTGGTTTTTGGGTCTCACCCGGCAGTGCTCAGGGGTTACTCCTGGCTCCATGCTCAGAAATTGCTCCTGGCAAGCACGGGGGTGGGGGGGACCATATGGGACGCCGGGCTTCAAACTGATGACCTTTTGCATGAAAGGCAAATGCCTTACCTCCATGCTATCTCTCCGGCCCCTATTCCCTCTTTCTTAACCTATATTTTAGCTAATTATTTTTTCTTAAATCAATTATTTCTTAAGTGCTCAGTCTCATCCTATGAAAATCAGACCTCAACAACAACTTATGATTAGATCTCTAATAGATCTCTGTCTATAAGTGGGTGAAAGTTTGTATTCAGTGGACTCCTCTATGTCTGTCTTAACTATAATGTAAACAATACATCCCTATATTGTATATAGCCCCTCTTATATTTTATTCCTCTCTTCAGAACTCATTCTATCCTTTAGTCTCCTCAATCCTGATCCTTATCCCTTTCTATTTAACCCTCTTTACCCTCAGTTCTTAACATTAGGTACCAAGACTGAACTGCCCAATAAGACACCACCCAGCTTCCAAAGTGAAAGGAAACCCTCTCACCCCCACATCTCCTGCCCAGGCAAGAAGTTACAACCACCACTCCTGCTGACCCATTTTATGTGGCTCTTCTCACTCTCCCCTGTAAATGTGCATGCTGTTGCATGCTACCAGATTCAGCTCCAGAAAATCCCCAGCTCAAGGACACTACTTGATCTCTTACTGTTGCAAACCATTTTTCAAACTCAATAAGACCATGATGTGGGATGAAAAGGTACCTTGGATCTCATCCCCCCAAAAATATCTCAAAAGACTTAATGGGGATATCTATATTTTCTCTGTTTAATACCTTACTAGTTATACCTCTTAGTATGTTTATTTCCAAATGTAAAGGTAGCCTCTTCTGTCCATTTTTAAAAATTTATTATTATTATTTTTATCTATCTATATATCTATTTATTTATTTTAATTTTGCTTGTTTTGATTCTGCTTTGTAGGAGAAAAAGTCTAGCTAGGGATAAAAGCTGAGGTCAATACTAGGGCACAGATAATGTATAGCCTCTTATTCTTATCCCCCAAAGATTATAAATATAATAGGATACTTGTTCCCTTTTGCATAGGCATACTACCGAAGGGGCAATCTTATGTATAGTAACAAGCTCTTATCTACTAGAGATAAGAACCCATAAATTTTATGGGTTCTCCCCCCTAAACACTGACAGACTTAGACTCCATGTGATCTGACAGTGATTGTCCAACACCAAAACCCAGATCCAAACCATAGAACCAATACAATTCCCTGCAACAGCTCCAGGAATCAACTTCCCCCCATCCCCTGCCCTGGAAAGTTTCTAATACAGCTCTGGTAACAACTTGCACCAAGTTGATAAGACATCCAGACAAGGAGGAAACAGCAACAACTTAATCTAAGAGTAGGTTGCCCTACCTCATCACTTAATGGTAAGATGAAACCAGAAGACACTCTGTTCTTTGATCTGTACAAAACCCAAGAAAACTGACTTTGACAACCACGACTAAGCAGAACTCTTCTTGGGAATAATAAGTAAGACCCTAGTCTAGGTCCAGCCTAGGATTTGTACAAAAACCAAGATCACTAATTCCAGAGGTCTGACTTTGACAACCATGACTGAACAGAACTTCTGGAACCATAAGGAAAGACTCTATCCTAGACTCTGTCCTATAATCTGTGCAAATATCAAGATTTCTAATCAGAGAGAGCTGACTTTGTCAGCCACAATTGAGCAGCACATTTCCTGGCACCATAAAAAGACCTTGGGGTTTAATTATGAGCAATTCCGGAGCCTGTAGTTGTTCACATGACAGTTTTCTTCAGGAGTGGAGAAACCCTGTATCTCTTAGGCCATCGGAATTCCCTTTCTAATATCCCCAATATTACCGCAAAAAAAAAAATCCCAAAACAAAACCAAAAACCCCAAAACCTTGCCACAGTAGCCCTCCCCCCTTTTTTCTTCTTTTATTTCTTATTATTGTTACTTTGTTGGGTTTTTTCTTGTTGCAGTTTTTTTTTTTTTTTGCCATTGCTAGTTTTGTTGTTGTTGTTGTTGTTGTTTTTCCAACAGAACCACAGAACTTGAATCATCTTGTTCTGCTTCATAAATTGAGGGTAAAAAATAGTGGATGATATCAGGAGCAAACTGACACTTGAAATTTGAGTGGAAATAAAAAATGATCAGACCCAATCACCAAATCCAAAGTCAACGACAACAGAATCAAGATCCCCAATCTACAACAAGCTATACACAAAGGAGACTGTTACACTAGCTGTCCAGGGACAAAAAGGAGAGGTTTTGGATGCATGCTGGGCATTGGGGTGGAGGGAGGACAACACTGGTGTGGGAATGGCCCTAATTCACTGTCACAATGTACCTTACATATAATGTGAAAGACTTGCAATTCACATTGGTCACAATACAAATTATATATATGTGTATATATGTATATATATATATATAAAATAACCATTAAAGAGGAACAAACTGTGTAGCTACTACTAGTTTTGTTTTATGCATATTCAATTTGAAGCCCATAATTTAGAAGGGCTAAATATATGTTTGAAAATGCTTCACATCTTTAATCATCAGGGATATGCAAATTAAAACAACAATGAGATATCATCTAACATCACATAGACAGGCACACAATACAAAGAACAAGAACATCCAGTGCTGGTGCAGATACAGGAGAAAGGATTTTCAATCACTGTTGGTGGAAATTTGGACTAGTCTAACCTTTTTGGAAAACAATGTGTATATTCCTCAAAAAAATAGAAATTGAATTTCCATATAACCCAGCAACACCACTCCTAGGCATATATCTCTGGAGCCCAAAAACACAATGCAGGAAAGATCTCTGCATTCTTTTGTTTGTTTATTGTAGCACTATTCACAATAGCCAGAATCTGGAGACAACCCAAGACTAAGAACAGATGAAAAATAAATTGTGGTACATCTACACAATGGAAGACTGCAGCTGTTTGAAAAACTGAAGTCATTAAATTTGCTTATACATTGTTATATATGGAGAGTATTATGCAAAATGAGTCATAGGGAGAAAGGTGACAGAATAATTGCATTAATTTATAGGATATGTACAGTATGTATATATATACACACACATATATATATATAAAGATAGGATGGTATTAATATTCAGAAAAAATAAAGATGAGGACCAAAAGGACCAGTTCATGGTCCACATCTTGCCACAAATAGAGAGGGAGTGCAGTTAGTTCAGAAAAGAGATCACTATGACAATGATAGCTGGAAATGATCACTCTGGACAAGAACTGAGTACTGAAAGGAGATAAAGTTATAGACATGATACTTAGGCAACAATATTACAAAACAGTGTCTAAAAAAGGAAGAGAGAGAGAAACAGAGAGACAGAGAAGAAAAATGTCTTCCCTAGAGGTAAGCAGTGGAGTGAGGGTGAGATATTGGTGGTGGGAAATGTGCATTGGTGAAAGATATTGTGCATTATATAACTGAAACTCAATCATGGACAACTTTGCAATTGTGAAAAAGCACCAACTGTCCTATGAACAACCTTGTAACCATAATGCTTAAATAAAATAGTAAAAAAAAACAGGAAGAAATAACTACATGTCTAAAATGTGAGTCAAGAGATCAAAAGTGAAATTTAAAGTGGAGACATGAGTTGGAGTGTGACAGATGTGGCTAATTTGCCTAATGGCAAACTTTATGATGAGTATGATTCTTATTTTTTTATTAGTGGAATGAGTCTAGCTAGAAAACCTGTATTTCTCATCTTCCTTTTTACTCAGTCACATGACACAGTTCTGATCAGCAAAATATATGCAGCAATTGTGAAGCACTTGAGAGAAAACTAAAAGAGTAGCAAATTCATTGCTTTAGAAATACTGATGCAACTAACCTTTGATGATAAGGTGACAAGTGCATGCTAGAGAAGGATGAATAAAATGATAGAAGCAGCCCATAATACAGTCAATGTATCAACTATGAACTGTTTATCTCCAGATGCTATATTTCTTTTAAAAAGTCAGACTTCTAATGTGTTTAAGCCGCTGTTACTCAGGTTTCTGCTCCTGACTGATATTCCTAAATGATACAGGCTATCATTTGCAGAGATACTATATTAGTCAGGAGTTTCAACTGCAAATAAATGAAATCCTGAAGACAATACTGAGACAATACTGAAGACAATTTTTAAAATAGTATTTAAATAGAAGTTCAGACTAAGCATAACTTATAGGGTTACTTGTTCTAAGGACTTAAAAGAGATATCGGGAAACTATGGTACCTCTTCTCTGTGTTGGCTTTAATTTGCTGCCTCCCACTCATGATTAGTGGGAGAGAAAACACTTTTCCATAAGCAATTCCCCATAAATAATACATTTCTACTGAAACAATTTATACCAGCTCTCATCCCTGAATGAATCATTGGAATATATAAAATGTACTGATTGAATTGGCCTTGGGTTCTGAAGTAATATAACCAGTAAGCAAAATGCTATTGTCTTTATTTGCTTTGATGATTTACAAACTGTTCTTGCAAAAGGGGTCAATATTCACACTCTATTGATATACTAAACACAGGAGAAGTTTTGAGTGGATGCTGAGGATTTAACTAAGTGTTAAATATAATCTTACCATTTTATTACTCAACATCTAAGCCTAGTATTTTCCCCCCATTCAAACACACACCCTTAAGAAGCTCACACCAACAACAATACATCAATTCTCCCCCAAATAGAACAGCTAAAAGTGTCGACTCTTTTGACTCCAGATCTCTGGGTTAGTGGTAGCTCCTTTTCCCTGTCTATGTATTTCTTTTCAGTGTAGTAAGGCTGTTAGCTATCTTCAACAAGATGTCTCAAAGTAGTGATCTACCAGTGTAAATTCTTTTGGGAAAAGGCTAGTTGTAAAATCCATGGTACTTAGCATAAACCCTATTATTCTTGCTGGAAAGAGTGAGTGTTTTCTGATCTAGTCTTGTAGTCTTTTCTTTTCTTGTGCCATCCTTGTGCAGGGGCCATGCTAATATTCTATGTATCATTTCAATTTTAATATATATATATACTAAAGTACTGTAGTTACTTCTTGGAAAGTGTGTATAGTTTTTCTCTCTGGAATAATTCACTAGTTTTTCTGCTCTATCACTGCCCTGCATCCTGCCCCCAGGGTATAGGAGATAGCAAGGGGAGGTAGGCTGCTTTTTCTTGGGTTACTGAGCTTTAGCAGCTCACTCCCTGAAACCATGTTCTAAGGAATTTAAGATTTAAGTCACAGCTCATTATTCTTTACTTGAATTTCCCTTTAAATTTTAGTGGGCTTTCATTATACATGTATTTATAATGTTCACTGTGAAATGCCATATCAGAAGATTTCGGTGTAGTCATGGTTTTTTAATTGGAGACTATAGTCTCCTAGCAACGAGTCTCTGTTTCCCAAAACCTTAGTTTAAAGACTGTTATCCATATTCTATGAGTCTCTGGAAGAGATTTAAAGCAACAATCTTGGGTTGGCGAACATCAATATGTTGTGTCCATTCTCACACAGAGAATACTCACTGGGAATTACCTAAGTCCTATGTCTTTCTTGTGTCACAATTTTATATTCTTCAAAATCATTGGGGCCAGAGCAGTGGCTCAAGTGGTAGGGCATCATCCCTGCACGCACTAGCCTAGGACAGACCGTGGTTTGATCCCCCCGGCATCTCATATGGTCTCCCACGTCAGGAGCGATTTCTGAGTGCATAGCCATGAGTAACCCCTGAGCATCACCAGGTGTGGTGCCCCCCCCAAATTATCTACCTCCAAACCTGTACTAATATAATCATTTTTATTAAAGTAGATACAACCATAATTTCCTGAATTAGGTAACTCAGGATCTAAAATTTTTATTATTTAGAATTATAGGTAGGTCCCTTAAAAAAGGCTAACTTACTCCTTCTGTTCCTACAAGGGGCCATATTTAATGTGTGTATCTCTTTCTTGTAAGAGTCCACTGATGGGGCAGAAAGAGATTTCAGTGAGAAGGACACTCTCATCGCAAGCAACTGACCTGGATTTGCTCCTTGGTAGCACTTAAAGCTTCTTGAGCACCCCCCCAAGAATGATCCTGAGCCTAGAATCAAGAATATGCCCTAAGCACAGTTAGGCGTGGACCTAAGAAAAACCAAACAAAATATTTATTTATTAATTTTACTTTACTTTAATTTAAACACCATGGTTACAAGGTTGCTCAGACTACAGGATTTTTTTCCACAGATAAAGTTGTTCATGATTGAGCTACAGTCATACAATGAATAACAACCTTTACCAGTGAACATTTCTCACAACCAATGTTAATAGTTTCTTTCTCATCCTTCCTGATGTCCTCTTCCCTCCCACCTATTTTCCCCCACCTAATTCTGGGACAGGCACTTTACGTTTTTATCTCTCTACCTCTCTTTTCTTTCTTAATACTGTGTTTTGCATTGCTTTTAATAAAGGGGTGCCATGCATGTCACTTAATCCCCTTTCAACATCCAATTCTTGTCAATGAGTGATCAATTCCAACTATTTCTTTCATAGTAGACTCTTTTCTACTCTAACTGTGCTCTCCATTCTTTGTGGCAAGCTTTCTACCATGGTCTGGTCCTCCTACTCCTCATCTCTATTGTCTGTGGATATTATCACCACACTATCTTTTAATTTTCTTACCTCACATAGATGAGTGATATAATTTTATGTTTATCCCTATCCCTCTGATTCATTTCACTCAGCAAAATAATCTTCAGATCCATCCATATATAAGAAAAATTTATGACTTCATTATTTCCTAGCACCTGCATAGTTTTACATTGTGTAGATGTACCACAGTTTCACAGAGGGCATTTTTGTATTGTGTTTTGTTCTCCTAAGGTATATCCGAAGAAGTGGTATTGCTGGATCATAAGGAAGCTCAATTTCCAGTTTTTGAAGAATATCCAGAAAGGCTGAATAGATGCATTACTACAAGCAGTGAATGACAGTCCCTTTCTCTACACACCATGCCAGCACTGGTTGTTTTTGCTCTTTGTGATGTATGCCATTTTCTATGGTGTGAGATGATACCACATTGTTATTTTGATTTTCATCTCCTTGATGATTAGTGATGTGGAGCATTTTCTTCATATATCTTTTGGCCATATGTATTTCTTCTTTGAGGAAATATTTTGTTTATTTCTTCTCCTATTTTTTGATGTGGTCGGATTTTTTTTTCTTGTTAAGTTCTCCTAGTACCTTATATATGTTAAATATTTTCATTGGTGGTGTCAAGCAGAGTTAAAGGACCCCTGAAATATATTTATTACCAAAACTATGATCATTATAGCCTTTGAATATACTGGATTTCAGTGTAAAAATGTCATATTTTTACTGACACCTTTAGTATGGTTTAATAATATTGTCAGAAGAAAATAGTAAGATGTAGTATTGTTTCTATGACGGTGAATTCTTCACTGTCTATTAAATAAACAACTTTTCAATAGTGCCTTATTTTCTGGTATCAAAATCAAAACTTGTTAAAATATATTTAACTGAGGCTTGAGCAGTGGCGCAAGTGGTAGACTGCTTGCCTTGCACGTAATAACCTAGGACGTACCGCAGTTTGATCCCCCAGTATCCCATATGGTTCCCCAAACCAGGAGCAATTTCTGAGCTTATGAGCTTATAGACACAAGTAATCCCTGAGTGTCACTGAGTGTGGCCCCAAAACCTATATTATATATATATATATACATATATATATATACACATACACACATATACATATATACATATATATGTGTTCAACTGGAAGTAGCAGAAATGTAGCAACGTGGATGCAGGTCACCATTCAAACAGGATTGAGAATAAGCCTAAAACCACATAATTTGGGATTATATGTGGCAGCCAAAATAGTCCAGTTAGAGACAACCCTGGAAGATTATGATCCTGGAGCTGTCAGAGGCAATTATGTGTATCCAGAGAAAGATGGCAATTCAATGAAAGAAAGAGTCAAGAGCTGGAGAGAAGCCAAGTTCTGATGGACCACTGAATCCAATCATGTATGAAGTCACATGATATTTGATTTCTCGATTAAGAAATCAATATAGACATTTTTGTGTATATATGTATATATATTTACTTTTTCTTTTTTAAGTCTGAACTGGAGTTTCTGTACAATTCAACAGCTTAGTCTTCTGGATTAATCTTTTTTTTAACCAATTTTATAACATACATGATTGTGTTTGGGTTTCAGTCATGTAAAGAACACACCCATCACCAGTGCAACATTTCCATCACCGATGTCCCAAATCTCCCTCCTCCCCACCCAAACCCCGCCTGTATTCTAGACAGACTTTCTATTTCCCTCGTACATTCTCATTATTAGGATAGTTCAAAACGTAGTTATTTCTCTAACTAAACTCATCCCTGTTTGCGGTTGAGCTGCTTGAGGTGAGCTGTAACTTCCAGCTCTTTTCTCTTTTGTGTCTGAAAATTATTATTGCAAGAATGTCTTTCATTTTTCTTTTTTTTTATATTTTATTTAAACACCTTGATTACATACATGATTGTGTTTGGGTTTCAGTCATGTAAAGAACACCACCCATCACCAGTGCAACGTTCCCCATCACCAATGTCCCAAATCTCCCTCCTCCCCCACCTGACCCCCGCCTGTACTCTAGACAGGCTTTCCATTTCCCTAATACATTCTTATTATTAGGACAGTTCAAAATGTAGTTATTTCTCTAACTAAACTCATCACTCTCTGTGGTAAGCTTTCTGAGGTGAGCCGTAAGTTCCAGTTCTTTTCTCTTTTGTGTCTGAAAATTATTATTTCAAGAATGTCTTTCATTTTTCTTAAAACTCATAGATGAGTGAGACCATTCTGCGTTTTTCTCTCTATCTCTCTGACTTATTTCACTCAGCATAATAGATTCTGTGTACAACCATGTATAGGAAAATTTCATGACTTCATCTCTCCTGACAGCTGCATAATATTCCATTGTGTATATGTACCACAGTTTCTTGAGCCATTCGTTTGTTGAAGGGCATCTCAGTTGTTTCCAGAGTCTTGCTACGGTAAATAGTGCTGCAATGAATATAGGTGTAAGGAAGGGGGTTTTGTATTGTATTTTTGTGTTCCTAGGGTATATTCCTAGGAGTGTGGTATAGCTGGATCGTATGGGAGCTCGATTTTCAGTTTTTGGAGGAATCTCATATCACTTTCCATAAAGGGTTGAACTAGACGGCATTCCCACCAGCAGTGAATAAGAGTTCCTTTCTCTCCAACATCCCCGCCAACACTGTTTATTCTCATTCTTTGTGATGCGTGCCATTCTCTGTGGTGTGAGGTGGTACCTCATATTTGTTTTGATTTGCATCTCCCTGATGATTAGTGATGAGGAGAATTTTTTCATGTGTCTTTTGGCCATTTGTATTTCTTCTTTGTCAAAGTGTCTGTTCATTTCTTCTCCCCATTTTTTGATGGAATTAGATGTTTTTTTCTTGTAAATTTCTGTCAGTGACTTGTTTATTTTGGAGATTAGCCCCTTATCTGATGGTTATTGGGTGAATAGTTTCTCCCACTCAGTGGGGGCTCCTGTATCCTGGGCACTATTTCCTTGAGGTGCAGAAGCTTCTCAGTTTAATATATTCCCATCTGTTAATCTCTGCTTTCTCTTGCTTGGAGAGTGCAGTTTCCCTCCTTGAATATGCCTGTAGTCTCAATGTCCTGGAGTGTTTTCCCTATATGTTTTTCTATATATCTTATGGTTTTCGGGTCTGATATCGAGGTCTTTAATCAATTTGGATTTTACCTTCGTACATGATGTTAGCTGGGGGTCTAAGTTCAATTTTTTGCAAGTGGCTAGGCAGTTGTGCCAACACCACTTGTTGAAGAGGCTTTCTTTGCTCCAGTTAGGATTTCTTGCTCCTTTATCAAAAATTAGGTGATTGTATGTCTGGGGAACATTTTCTGAGTATTCAAGGCCTATTCCACTGATCTTAGGGCCCTGTCCTTTATTCCAAGACCATGCTGTTTTGATAACTATTGCTTTGTAGTACAGTTTAAAGTTGGGGAAAGTAATGCCTCCCATTTTTCTTTTTTCCTAGGAGTGCTTTAGCTATTCGAGGGTGTTTATTGTTCCATATGAACTTCATAAGTGTTTGATCCACTTCTTTGAAGAATGTCATGGGTATTTTTTTAGGGGATCGCATTAAATCTGTATAGTGCTTTGTGGGGTATTGCCATTTTAATGATATTAATCCTGCCAATCTATGAGCAGGGTATGTGCTTCCATTTCCTCGTGTTCTCTCTTATTTCTTGGAGTAGAGATTTATAGTTTTCTTTGTATAGGTTCTTCACATTTTTAGTCAAGTTGATTCCAAGATATTTGAGTTTGTGTGGCACTATTTTGAATGGGGTTGTTTTCTTAATGTCCATTTCTTCCTTATTACTATTGGTGTATAGAAAGGCCATTGATTTTTGTGTGTTAATTTTGTAGCCTGCCACCTTGCTATATGAATCTATTGTTTCTAGAAGCTTTTAGGTAAAGTCTTTAGGGTTTTCAAAGTAGAGTATCATGTCATCTGCAAACAGTGAGATCTTGACTTCTTCTTTTCCTATCTGGATTCCTTTGATATTTTTTTCTTGCATAATCGCTATAGCAAGTACTTCCAGTGCTATGTTGAATAGGAGTGGTGAGAGAGGACAGCCTTTTCTTGTGCCAGAATTTAGAGAAAGGCTTTCAGTTTTTCTCCATTGAGGACAATATTTCCCTCTGGGTTATGGTAGATGGCCTTAACTATATTGAGAAAGGTTCCTTCCATTCCCATCTTGCTGAGAGTTTTGATCAAGAATGGGTGTTGGACCTTATCAAATGCTTTCTCTGCGTCTATTGATAGGATCATGTGATTTTTATTTTTCTTGTTGTTGATATTGTGTATTATGTTGATAGATTTACGGATGTTTAACCTGCCTTGCATTCCTGGAATGAAAACTACTTGATCGTAGTGGATGATCTTCTTAATGAGGCATTGAATCTAATTTGCCAGGATTTTGTTGAGGATCTTTGCATCTGTATTCATCAGCGATATTGGTCTGTATTTTTCTTTTTTGGTAGCATCTCTGTCTGGTTTAGGCATCAAGATGATGTTGGCTTCATAAAAGCTATTTGGAAGTGTTCCTGTTTTTTTGATTTCATGAAAGAGTCTTGCCAGGATTGGTAGTAGTTCCTCTTGAAAGGTTTGAAATAATTCATTATTAAATCCATCTGGGCCTGGGCTTTTGTTTTTGGGCAGACATTTGATTACTGTCTTAATTTTCTCAATAGTGATGGGTGTTTTTAGATATGCTACATCCTCTTCATTCAACTGTGGAAGATTATAAGAGTCCAAGAATGTATCCATTTCTTCCAGGTTTTCATTTTTAGTGGCATAGAGTTTCTCAAAGTAGTTTCTGATTACCCTTTGAATCTCTACCATATCAGTAGTGATCTCTCCTTTTTCATTCCTAATATAAGTTATCAAGTTTCTCTCTCTTTCTTTGTTAGTTTTACCAGTGTTCTATCAATCTTGTTTATTTTTTCAAAAAACCAACTTCTGCTTTCGTTGATCTTTTGGATTGTTTTTGGGGTTTTCACTTAGTTGATTTCTGCTCTCAACTTTGTTATTTCCTTCTGCCTCCCTATTTTTGTGTCCTTTTGTTGAGCACTTTCTAATTCTATGAGCTGTGTCATTAAGCTATTCAGGTATGCACCGTCTTCTTTCCTGATGTGTGCTTGCAAAGCTATAAATTTTCCTCTCAGTACTGCTTTTGCTGTGTCCTATAGATTCTGATAGCTTGTGTCTCCATTGTCATTTGTTTTATGAAAGGTTTTGATTTCCTCTTTAATTTCATCTCGGACCCGCTGGTTATTCAGTATTAGGCTGTTTAACTTCCAGGTATTAAAGTTTTTCTTCTGTGTCCCTTTAGAATTCACATATAATTTCAGGGCCTTGCGGTCAGCAAAGGTAGACTGCAAAATTTCTATCCTCTTGATATTATGGAGGTATGTTTTATGTGCTAGCATGTAGTCTATCCTGGATAATGTCCCATGTTCATTAGAAAAGAATGTTTATCTAGGCTTCTGGGGGTGGAGTGTCCTGTATATATTTACTAGGCCTCTTTCTTTTATTTCTCTGTTCAGGTCTAGTATATTCTTGTTGGGTTTCAGTCTGGTTGAGATGTCAAGTGTTGACAATGCCATGTTGAGGTGTTCCACAATTATTGTGTTGTTATTGATATTATTTTTGAGATTTGTCAACAATTATATAAAGTTTGCTTCATCTGATATTTGTATGGCCACTCCTGCTTTTTTATGGGTGTTGTTTGCTTGGATAATTTTCCTCCAGCGTTTTATTTAATCTCTATATTTGTTCTGACTATTCAGGTGTGTTTCTTGTAGGCAGCAGTAGGTTGGATTGAGTTTTTGATCCATTTAGCCACTTGTGTCTCTTAACTGGTGCATTTAGTCCATTGACATTGAGAGAAAGAATTGTCCTGGGAGTTAGTGCCATCTCTATATCAAAGTTTGCTATGTCTGTTGGTAAGCCTTGTCTTAAAGTAGGCTGTTCAGTTTTTCTTTTAAGAATGGTTTTGAGTCCGTAAAGTTTCTGAGCTGTTGTTTGTCTGTGAAACCATGTATTCTTCCTTCAAACCTAAAAGTGAGTTTTGCTGGGTGCAGTATTCTAGGTGATGCATTTATTTCATTGAGTTTTGTCACTATGTCCCACCACTGCCTTCTGGCCCTTGAGTATTTCTGGTGACAGGTCTGCAGTAAATCTCAAGGTTGTTCCCTTGAATGTAATTTCTCTTTTCGATCTTGCTGCTTTCAGAATTCTGTCTCTATCTGTGGGATTCCTCAATGTGACTAGGATGTGTCTTGGGGTGTTTTTCTGAGATCTTTTTTAGTTGGTACTCTTCCAGCATGCAGGATTTGATCACATGTATTCTTTAGCTCTGGTAGTTTCTCTTTAATGATGTTCTTGACCGTTAATTCTTCCTGGATATTTTTATCCTGGGCCTCTGGGACTCCAAATGATTTTCAAGTTGTTTCTGTTGAGCTTATCATAGACTTCTATTTTCATCTGTTCCCATTCTTTGAGTAATTTTTCCATTGTTTGTTCATTTGCTTTAAGGCTTTTTTCCAATTTCTTCTGCTGTATGGAATTGTTATTCATCTCATTTTCCAGTGTACTAATCCTCAGCTGCTGTTAACCCATGAGAAAGCTCAACCATGTTTTTCTTCAATTCATCTACTGAGTTTTTCAGACCTGTTATTTGTCCTGAAATTTCAGTTTGGAGTTTTCTGATTTCTATCTTCATATTTTCTTTGATTCTTACTAGTGTTCTCTTCTATACTTTCTTTGAGTTCTTTGAACATCTTCCATTTTGCGACTCTAAACTCTTATCTGAGAGACTGACTAGTTGGTTGGTCATGCTCAAGTCATCAGAGTTGCCATCGTCATTCTTTATGTCTGGCGCTGGCCTGTGCTGTTTCCCTGTTGTCACACTTGTATTGTGGCTTTTTCTACATATTTTGGTTTCATTCGTTGAATAAATGATCTTCTGGATTAATTTTAATAATTGGAATATGAGAAGCCACTCAAACTCATCTAAAGTAATTTTAGAATATGAAAGGGACATTTAAGGACTATTAAATATTAATTGCTTTACTTTTGCTGATGTCTGAATTCATATAGCTATTTGCTTCAAATCTCTCCTGTAACTGTGTTATTTGATGCTGTTTGGAAGTACATTGGCAGAGTATTGGGCACTATACAACAGTTTTATAAGAAATGTTCAATCTGTCAAAAGAGTTAGTCTTGTCAATAGAGATCCATTTTCCATTAACATCTGAGCAATTAAGATTTACTTCAATCCCACATATGCTTCACTTGGAACTACATTTACCTTTGTCATACTAAATGTATATTCAATTAAAAAGTGTATGTTTGATTAGAGAGGTATTTTTTCACTTTTTGTTTTGAAAAGATTGACTCTTAAATAATATTAGTAAGGAGAGTATGGAGAAGTCTCACTTGCTCTTTCTTTACCCATTTTCCTCTAATGTCATAATTGTGTATATCCTGCCAAAGTTCAGTGGGGACAAACAATAAATATGCCTAGCAATATTAAATAAGCTACCCTCATTCCTATCTGGTTACATCATGTGGCCTATAACCTTAAATATGATCTTTAGAAAACAATTACAATGTGTGTGTGTGTGTGTGTGTGTGTGTGTGTATCAAGGCTTTCTCACACTTACAGGCAATTTTCAGATATTAGCAAGGTATTAAGAAATTCAACTCAATCAGAATTCATAGTTTTTCCTGAGTTAGCATCACTTTTTAAAGTTATCAATTTTCTCCTAAAACCACATGCCACTTCAGATGCCAGGTAATAATCCAGGGCATTACCTGGTCTTTTGACCAAATGGCAATAAATCAGGTTCTATGATCCCCCTCTTGAGGTCCCAATTAATTAGCTACAGTGACTCACACAGCTAGAGAAACCCTTTTATTCATTGTTTGCCAATTTATTCCACAAATATTACTTAGGAAGAGCTAGCTGAAAGAGATACACAAGACAATGTAGAAGAAAAGGGCACAGAAGCTCTATGTCCCTTCCAGATACAACTTGCACCCTTGAATCTCCATGTGATCACCAACTTGACAGCTCCCGGAAATCCCATCTAGACCTTGAAAACTCAGCCCATAATTGCGTATATAAATAACTAACTTTCCATAAAGCCCATAGGGAAGAGAACTTAAACTCCAGTTTTCTCCTCACCCCAGAGGTCATGGTAGCCTAGCCCTCTCACTCTTGGTGCTTCCCAATAACCAGCACATACTCATTACAGGAAGCTTCATTACTTTCAACATTTAAGAAATTCAAGGCTTTTTGTAAACTCTGATCCAGAAACAATAGATAAAGAAAAATATGTATGAAAAAGTATTCCTTAGATATCACAATGTTGTACATTGGCTTTTCTGTTTGTCTGTATTATCTAGTTGCAAGTGAGTGCAATATTAATTTCTTCCCTGTATTATTTGGGGGAACTCCAACTTCAGGTTTCCAAGTCAGATTATCAGACACAAAATGAGACAAATAAGTAAGTTTTCACTATTTGGGAAAAATAATCAATAACTAATGGATATGGATTTGGAAATGAAGGGACAATATTCAATTTAATTTTGAGATATGACTTCGGGAAAAATACGTTTTTTTTTTTGTGTGTGGGGTGCTTCACTCAGTGTGCTCAGGGCTTACTCTGGGCTCTAGACTCAGAGATTACTCCTAGAGGGCTCTAGGACCACATGGGGGTATCTAGACCTGGATAAGGCTGTGTTCAAAGCAAATGCTCTACTACTATATTATCAGCCTGGCTTCAAAAACTTTATTCTTTGCCAGTTTCTGCCTCTTTTCTCAGATTCTCATCTGCAGAGTCTTGACTGAGTAGTGTTTAAAATAAGTGATGTTTAAGGTAATTAGTGCCTTTTCCCCATTTTTTTTCATAAATTCTAGTTTCCTCTTATCTTTCTAAAAGAATATGTGCTGGCAGATTAATGGAGAATTCTTCAAAGTCCAGTCAAGTAAGAGGGATTTTTTTTTAAAAAAAATCTAGTAACCAATTTTGAGGGTAGTAGATATAAGAATGTAACTTTTCAATCTTTCCACTAACTTGGTAGTCTTTCTATTATTGTTATTAATTTTCTTTTCTTTAATTTTTATTTTGGTCAAAGTAAATTACAAATATTTCACAGAAATATTTAAGGCCAACATAGTGATAATGAATGAGGGGCATTACCATCCCACAAGCGGTATTGTCTTCCCTCCAGTATTGTCTTCCCTGTTCCCAGCATGCATCTCCATATCTCCCTCCTTCACCTCCCATTAATGCTAGTGTAACTGTTCCCCCCACTTATACAGCTTGTTGTAAATTGGGGGTATCGATTCTGTTGTCCTTGGCTTTGGGTTTGGTGTTCGAGTTTGATCATTTTTTATTTCCAATAAATGTTCATATGATTGTCTGGGCTGGGTGCCATCTATTTCCACCACTCAAATTATGAGGCTGAACAAGGTATTTCCATTAATGTGGTTTTGTTGGAGATATGTGAAAAGATAAGGAAGAAGAAAAGAAAAACAAAAAAAAAAAGAAAAAGAAAAAAAGGAATTATGAGTCCGTCTAGGTCAGGGGTGGTGAACACACGGCCTCTCGAGCCTCATGCGGCTCCCGGCCAAAATGAATGCGCTCCTTTGGTATACTGTGGCTCTTTGCCAAGTTTGGATTTTGTTCTGCTGCTTCTGAGGAGGGACCTCTGAGGAGAGATCTCCGAGCGCTGAGTCCCACCCCCAGGCTGCATCATCCTGTCATCCCTCTGAAAACAACTGCACGGGTCAGCCAGCCGGGGGACCCGGTGTGTCACATGTTGTATCACATCTGGCCGTTAGTTCTGAGTATGGAGAATGCAGCACACCCTCACCATCATTGCAGGATTTTTACCCTCACTCAAAATGGCAAAATGCAACATGTGTTTAATATATTATTGTTAAAAATAGATGCTTTTTGTGTGAGTGTTTGTCTGTTTTAGCAGGTCACTGACGTGGTGTGGCTCTCTGACTCTCACAGTTTAAAATTTTGGCTCTTTGTGTCGAACTTGTTCACCACCCCTGGTCTGGGTGTTATAAATTTCCCTTCAGAAGAAGAAAGGGAAAAAGAAGAAAGTATAACAAAACAAAAACAAAAAAAGAATAGGGCAGTAACATCAAAAGTACAAAAAAACAAAAACAAAACAAAGAACAAACAAAAAAACAAAACCATCAACTATGAAAAAACAAACAAAAACAAAACAAAACAAAAATAAAATAAAAAACAAAGTCAAAAACCTCAAACCAGCAACTAGTTAAAAAGGTTTGTTTTCTTCTTCTTCTCTTCTTCTTCTCTTCTTCTTCTTCTTTCTTCTTCTTCTTCTTCTTCTTTCTCTTCTTCTTCTTCTTCTTCTTCTTCTTTCTTCCTTCTTCTTCTTCTTCTTCTTCTTCTTCTTCTTCTTCTTCTTCTTCTTTCTTCTTCTTACTTCTTCTTCTTTTCTTCTTCTTCTTCTTTTCTTCTTCTTCTTCTTCTTCTTCTTCTTCTTCTTCTTCTTCTTCTTCTTCTTCTTCTTCTTCTCTCTTCTTCTTCTTCTTCTTCTTCTTCTTCTTCTTCTTCTTCTTCTTCTGTTTCCTTCCTCATAACTCTGAATAAAATGTTTTACTTCACTATTTATCTCTCTTGAAATTATTTATGCTCTGGAAATTGTTGAGCCTATAAAGAACCTGGATAGAAATTAGGTCTGATTTTTTTCCTGAAAAGAGTAATTCCTCACTCCAGTCTGAGTTTCACTGCTACCCAAGAAATTAGGTAGACCACAAGTGACTCCAAGCAATTTGATGGCTGCCATGTGGAGCTGATGATAGTAAGATATAAGGTCTGTATTGAGTAGGTACTCAAAGCAAACACCTATCAAACTTAAATGTTTCCAGGCACTTTTCCAGGGGACCAAGATGGATAGATAGAGAGAAAAGCAGTTTATTTTCTTCTCAAGGCTGTCATTTCCCCTCCCTACTTCACTTATATCACCGGTAACAAAGTCATTTTCTTTACCATTAAAGTACACATTTCCAACGTTATATAAAATGTTTTTTCAGAGACCAGATTCATAAATTAATGGACTGAATGGATATCTGCAGGTGGGGAAACTGGGTTTAATCCCTGGCACCTCATCATCCCAGCAAATTCCACCAGGAGCTATTTATGAGTAGTCCCTGAGCACTGCTCAGTGTATTCCAACAACAAAACAAACTACATATTTAATGTAAAATTCTCCTTAGTGTGTTTTATAAAAATCAACTAAAAAAAACCTTGAATAAAGATTCATTAAGGCCTTCAGAGAATCAGGAAATTTTCAAAGACAAATAACCTTTTTTTGGCATGCTATAAATTACTATACAATGAGGATAATGCTAAGATCATCAAGAAACTTGTAGTGCAATAAGGAGATTTGCTTCTTATGGCATATGTTAATACTTAAACTGGAAAGACCCTTTTTATTTCTTACTAGATATTATCTAAATATGTTAGATGAAAAAATATAAAAACTAAGGTAAAATGTTGATTAATCTGATTATTGTCTTTAAATGATTTCTGTGAAGTCCCCTAGTAAGGGCTTTTATTTCGTTGTTGTTGTTTTGTTTTGTTTTGCATTATCCTATACAGCCATAAAATAATTTTGATTTCAATCAGGGTTTTTTTTTTTTTTTTTGTAGAACTGTCTGGGTTTGTCTTATTATAGTAACATTACAGGTAACATTTTTACCTCCCTTGTAATAGACTAAATCAAAATTTTAGAATTATCTCCTATGTTATTCAAGTAAGTTCCAGATCAGTAAATAGATAAATATATCTATTGTTTATTATTTATTAGTATTATAATGTATATTTAGTACAGAACTCAGCTATTATTTCCTTAGGGTATCAAGTAAGGTAAGGAAGCAGTAAGTGCTCCATCTGTTTCATCATTAGGTTAGCTGTTTTTTCCTTTGCAAAGTGCTATTTTGAGTTGGAAAAATTAGAGCATGTTCAAAAGACAATTGCCTTCACTTAGCATACAAATGTTTACAGCAGTTGGATTAGTTATGGATTTCTTTGAATGTCAATAACTTGAAAAAGCTTGGAATTCTAATCCAACTTCTGGCATATTCAAAGGAACAGTAAGTAAACAAGTAACAAGTTATAAATGAATTACATAAATATTTTTACTAACTAAAATACATTTTCTTTTTATGGAATATATATCCTGGAACAAATTATTTATTACATGTTTTCCAGAAATTAAGTCTTGAGTGTTTGATTGCTGTTATACTGATAGCTCTAGGGACTGGAATATGTAAGAATAATCCAAATCAATTGTTACATGGTAGCAGGATTGGAAAGTGGTATGCAAAATTTCTTAAAGTAAATCAGAAGTCTGGAAGATATAATAAGGTCCTATTTCAACTGCTGTGAACCCACACATAAAAGTCATTGCTCAATTTAAGTAGCCTCCAACTTGAAAACTCCTGATGGTCTTTATATGCTTTTTCAATCTGAAACTATCTAAAAGTAAAACATAATATCTTAAAAAATTTAAATATAAACTAAAATCTTAAACTGAACGATTACATTCAACTGGAGGCATAAAAGAAATGTTTATTGCAGCAAAGAGTGTTACGAAATCAATCAGACAAGAAGCAGAATTGCCCCTTGGAAGTGTCAAATGGAGGAAGCTGCCTCAGGAACTGAGCTATGATTCTTGCTTCACCCCATCTTCTGGCCATGGGCAATGATAAACAAGAAGGCAGCTGGTTGGGCAGAAGGCAATGAAAATTATGGGGACCTGCCAGCTGGTTGAAAAACAAAGGAAAAGGAGAAAAACACTCACATGCTCTATTTTTAATGGGGTTTTTCAGTCTCCTTTAGAAACGAATTCTAATTCTCTCATTTTTAGTTCCAACCACCTCAGCTTTCTTCTTTGGTACCCCCAACCAAACAGCTAAGGTGAAGGAGCTAGGTCAACTTTTTCTTCCGAAATGTCTTTCAGATGTCTCTGAAATTGGTTTTAATCTATTTGACAGCATTGCCCATAATAAAAGAGAAAGCAAATATTTCCCTATAACTGAACAGTTGTCAATATGTTTGATGGCGTTCCTGTATCACACAATATATACTATGGTAAAAAGGATAAAAAGATTTTTGACATTCCATCTCTAAATGACTGAATCAAAATTTTCTTGGGGTTACTTCTGAATATTTGCACTTAAAGTTAGTTTCCCAGATGACTGTGAAGTTCCTTAGTCACTCACTGGTTTACGTGACTTGGTTTTGAAAACTTACTAACTTCTGTCCTGGTTTAACATAATTTATGGTTATTATCTATAGTAAAGTTTATGATCTAAAAGCATGTTATAACAGAAAATAAGAGATAATGCAATGAGTCAGAGGCTTGCTCTGATAGTAACCTGGGTTTAATACCAACACCCACATGGTTCCTTTACCAGTGTCCACTTCCCTTCAACATTCCCTTTTCCACCACCTTTAAAAAAGACTAACCAGGATAAGGAGGTTTAAACCTAACCATTTTTAGATTCTTGCTGAAAATTTTATTGATCATCAGAAATAGGAGTGATTTTTAAGTCTTAAATATTTAATAAGATAAATTCAGTCTAAAAACAAATCTGTTAATTAAATTTTGGAATATAAGTTAAGAACTATTGCTCTACAGATTGCTTAGACTTTTAATGTACAAAGTACACAGAAAGATATAAAAGAACAACTTTTCTTTTTTATCGAGGAATACACTTTTCCTTCTTTAAAAAACGATTGTGCTTTTTATGTCTTATATAGAGGGTCAACAGAAGACCTAACAGTTATATGCTCTACTAGATTTTGATATGCAATTATCTGAGCTAAGCCAGAGCTCAGCAGGCAGCTTTGTTTTAGATAGACACAGAGCTCATACGGTAGCTTTTGTTTTAGATAGAAACACTGCCCCCCCCCAACAAATACTAGAGTATAACACAATGAGCAGAAAATGTGTCAAATGTGTCTTATAGAATGGTAGTATGCAACAGTTTAGGATGAGGAGAGTAAAACAATTAGGATGAGGAGAGTAAAACAGGGAATGAAGGAAAATCTGCCAGTGTTGCATCATCAAGCTGATCATTATTCTAGCACTTTGGACTTGAACTTAATCTTGCTAGGAAACATGGGGAAACAAGTACAAAGCTCAATATTATCTAGGCTTTTTTTTTTTTTTTTGGCACAGTGGTAAGAGAATCTAGTATTTTTCTAGAAAATTTGTGTCCCACAGTTCAACACATGTATCACAGTATTTTCATTCTATAAGATGAGGGGGCTCCCATAAATTTCTTATGAAATATGGAAACCCCTTTACAGAGGAAGCAAAAGGCCATTTTAATACCTGTGTCAATATTTTGTGTAGCAATAGATAGAATAAAATGTTGGCCCAACGGGAGTGTGAAGTGGAGTCAAGCCTGTCTCCAATTCACTCTTCCAGCAGCTCTAATTTATTTATTTACTGATTTGGGGGCGTCACACCTGGTGGTGATCAAGCCTTACTCCTAACTCTGTGCTCATCGAACACTCCTGGCAAAAACCATATGGGGTACCAGGACCAACGTCATTTGACAACATGCAAGGCAAGCACCCTACCCACTGTACTATTTCTTGGACTGCCATTAGCTCTCTTTTAAAAAGCCAAACAGATGCCTTAGTGTCCTTCACCTTAATATACTGAACAATTCCTAAAATCAATTTATAAAAGTTCCCTTTTTATGCATATGTTAGCCAGAATGAGTTTCTGTACAAGGCAACTGAAGGCCCCTGACACTTCTATTAATCTGTTCTCTTTCAACTGGGGAGATAGTTTCATCTGTGCTAGAAGTCTATTTCCTTAGTTGAAACCTGGCTATGTCTATCAAATGCTAAGCTATACTTCAAAGACCATATGGGTGTTGTTAAAATAGAATCTTCTCGTCCCAGATGCTGAAATTTCCCAGTGAAGTTGCTGATCCTTCACAGTACACGCCTAACTTATTTATGTGGTATTTAATGACATGCAGTGCTTCGGTTTTGAATAGATGTAAATACGCAGCAAATTGAAAATACAAGTTAAAGAGGATATTGGTAGATGTTAGCACATAAATAGCATTAAGTTTTCTGAAATTATAATTATGACACTCCTAAAATATCTCCAATCCTATTGTATCATAATGCGACAAATGTATATTGCTATGATTTCTCTAGTGATGTTCACTGTTGCTTCTTGTCATCTTTAATAACACAGCAACTGGGACAGATTAAATTGAAATGGTTTGTTCTCTGTGAATGCCATGAGCAGAACAATATTGTTGTAGTAACAGGTTAAAGCCTTTTCCACTGGGAGGTTATTATGCACAACAGCATAGCATGGCTAAGTAACCTACTTACTACTCAATTGTCAATGACAAGATAGGCAATTTATATATAAAGCATTTATGGAGGGGTCTTTTGATTACTCTGCATAAAAATTTAAGCATTAATTATATTGAGATGCAGCACATTAAAATAGGAACAACTCATCAGTTGCAATAGATCAAGGTTACAGATATCAAGCTGCCTGAAAACTACGTCGAGTCACAATCTATATCTTGCATAACCATTGTTTTAACATGTACAATTATATATTAGTTTTATCTTATTTACTAATTAATTTCCTATGTGTTCTATACTATAAGTTGCACATTACATTTAGTTTAATTTTGTAAAATAAACCCCTAAACTAGTACAGTTTAATGAAATACTGGAAAACGCGCACACACTACTATTAAATTACAACAGTCCCATCACTCCAGAATTCTGTGGTGCTTGTTCTCCAGCAATCATTAGTTTTGTCTGTTCTTGAAATTAAAATAAAATAAACATAGTATACACTCACATTTGGCTTCTTTGGGAAGAAACCAGTGCTATGGAGGCCATGTAATGCTGGTGATCGAACTCAGGACTTTTACCTGTAAACAGTGCTCTATATATCTGAGAATCGAGTATTTGAGCATTTGAATATCCCTGTTCTTTCTTGCTTTCTTCGGTTCTTCACAAACTGTTTTCAAGGAGGTCCCAATGCAATGTTTGTGGGTCCTAGGGTCATTTCTATGTACACTAATGCTTGGGCATGACAAACACAAGGTAGTTCTGCTTAGAAGGGGCCAGGGACTTATAATCAAAATATTTTTTAAGATTTTTCTCAAAATGTAGCTACGAATAATTTGGTTATTCTATTGATCAGGAATTTATTTTTACAAAAATAAAATGTACTACCTTTTTTAACTAATGTTTTGCTGCGGGACACAGAAGTTTTTAAATCTTACCCATAATAAATAAGTTTCTATGAAAATTTGTGAACAGATCTTTTTGTAAAAATAGGTTTTATTTTAGATGTCATTTTTGGAGCCACACCCAGTGGTGTTCAGGGGTTATTCCTAGCTCTGTGCTCAGAAATTGCTCTTGGCAGGCTTAGGGACCATATGGGATGCCAGGAATCCAACCCAGGTTTGTCCTGGTTGGCCATATTGAAGGCAAATGCCCTACCCTCTGTGCGATGACTCCAGTCCCATAGTTTTAATCTAATTTTTAATCATAAGTATACATATTTTTTATTATAGCAAAATCATATTTTTTTTACCAGCATTGTATCAAAACTGTCATTAATTTGAATTTGTGTCACTATTTGATGTTTTCAGTCTCTTTGACATTCTTGTCTCATGCTTTCTCATTGTGGATTTGTGTGTGTGTGTGTGTGTGTGTGTTTGGGCCACACTTGGTGGTGCTCAGGGATTACTCCTGGCTCGGAGCTAATGAATCACTCCTGGTGGGCTCAGGAAATTGTCTGGAATGCCAGAGATCAAATCTGAGTTGGCCTTGTGTAAAGTAAAAGCCTTACCCTTTCGTAACCCTTACAGTGGTACCATCACTCTGGCCCCTCATTGTGGTTTTGATTTGCTATTATATGATGACTTGTTCTATTGATAAAGTGCAACTTACCAGCATTTTATTTTAAGGTGAGTCCTTTTAATATCTAAGGAATCTTGGGTTACTCCTAATGTAACAAAGGTAGCTTCTCTTTTTATTATTAAAAAAACTGATACTTTTTAGTTTTATAAGCTTTCAATTCAAATTGAATTAATTTTGGCATAATTTTTGTGTGATTTATGTATAAGAAGGGACAGTAAAAATATTCCAAGTAAGTATCCAACACTTTCTGTTGAAAGACTCTCATCCCCTTGACTTATCTGCTTGTCACAGTCAAAATCACTATTTCATTTTTTTACCCCCCATATGATTATTTCTTTTTTTTGGATTGAATAAGAATTTTTTTACGGGCCTGGAGAGATAGCACAGCGGCATTTGCCTTGCAAGCAGCTGATCCAGGAACAAAAGTGGTTGGTTCGAATCCTGGTGTCCTATATGGTCCCTCGTGCCTGCCAGGAGCTATTTCTGAGCAGACAGGCAGGAGTAACCCCTGAGCATTGCTGGGTGTGGCCCAAAAACTGAAAAAAAAAAAAAAAAGAATTTTTTTACATAACCACACAACAAATTTTAATAAATGGTATAGTCACATGTCATATGTTTCCAAATACATTATTGAAAATATCAGATAGTGCCAAAATCATTATTTTTAAACAGTTAATAAATTAATTTTATAATATCTTTATTTAAGCACCTTGATTACAAATATGATTGTGATTAGGTTTCAGTCATAAAAAGAATGCCCCCCTTCACCAGTGCAACATTCCCACCACCAACGTCCCAAATCTCCCTCCATCCCACCCCACACCCACCTGTACTCTAGACAGGCTTTCCAGTTCTCTCATTCAGTTACATGGTTATGGTAGTTTTCAGTGTAGTTATTTCTATAACTGCATTCACCACTCTTTGTGGTGAGCTTCATGAAGTGAGCTGGAAATTCCAGCCCTCCTCTCATTGTCTCTGAGGATTGTTGCAAAAATGACTTTTATTTTTCTTAAAACCCATAGATGAGTGAGACTATTCTGCATCTATCTCTCTCCCTCTGACTTATTTCACTCAGCATGATAGATTCCATGTTCATGCATGTATAGGAAAATTTCATGATTTCATCTCTTCTGACAGATGCATAATATTCTGTTGTGTATAAGTACCACAGTTTCTTTAGCCATTCACCTGTTGAAGGGCATCTTGGTTGTTTCCAGAGCCTGGCTAATTTGAATAATGCTGCAATAAATATAGGTGTGAGGAAGGGTTTTTTTTTGGTATTGTATTCTTGTGTTCCTAGGGTATATTCCTAGGAGTGGAAAAGCTGGGTCAAATGGGAGCTCAATTTCTAGTTTTTGGAGGAATCTCCATATCGCTTTCCATAGAGGTTGGACTAGATGGCATTCCCACCAGCAGTGGATGAGTTCCTTTCTCTCCACGTCCCCGCCAGCACTGATTGTTCACATTCTTTGTGATGTGTTCCAATCTCTGTGGTGTGAGATGGTATCTCATCATTGTTTTGATTTGCATCTCCCTGATGATTAGTGATGAGGAGAATTTTTTCATGTGCCTTTTGGCCATTTGTATTTCTTCTTTATCAATGTGTCTGTTCATATCTTCTCCCCATTTTTTGATGGGATTAGATTTTTTTTCTTGTAAAGATCTGTCAGTGCCCTGTATATTTTGGATATTAACCCCTTATCTGATGGGTGTTGGATGAATAGTATCTCCCCCTCGGTGGGTGGCTCTTGTATCCTGGGCACTATTTCTTTTGAGGTGCAGAAGTGTCTCAGCTTAATGTATTCCCATCTGTTTATCTCTGCTTCCACTTGTTTGGAAAGTGCAGTTTCCTCCTTGAAGATGCCTTTAGTCTCAAAGTCATGGAGTGTTTTACCGACGTGTTGTTCTATATATCTTATGTTTTTGGGTCTGATATCAAGGTCTTTAATCCATTTGGATTTTACCTTTGTCGGTGTTAGCTGGGGGTCTATGTTTTCTTTTTTGCAAGTGGCTAACCAGTTCTGCCAGCACCACTTGTTGAAGAGGTTTTCCCTGCTCGACTTAGGATTTCTTGCTCCTTTGTCAAAAATTAGGTAATTGTATGTCTGGGGGACAATGTCTGAGAACTCAAGCCTATTCCACTGATCTGAGGGTCTGTCTTTATTCCAATACCATGCTGTTTTGATAACTATTGCTTTGTAGTACTGTTTAAAGTTGGGGAAAGTAATGCCTCCCATTTTTCTTTTCCCTAGAAGTGCTTGAGCTATTCAAGGGTGTTTATTGTTCCAGATGAATTTCGTAAGTGTTTGATCCACTTCTTTGAAGAATGTCATGGGTATTTTTAAGGGGATCGCATTAAATCTGTATAATGCTTTGGGGAGTCTTGCCATTTTAATGATGTTAATCCTGACAATCCATGGCAGGGTATGTGTTTCCATTTTGTGTGTCCTCTCTTATTTCTTGGAACAGGGCTTTATAGGTTTCTTTGTATAGGTCCTTCACATCTTTGGTCAAGTTGACTCCAAGATATTTGAGTTTGTGTGGCACTATTGTGAATGGGATTGCCTTCTTGACTTCCTTCTCTTCTCTATCATTATTGATGTATAAAAAGGCCATTGATTTTTGTGTGTTAAATATGTAGCCTGCCACCTTGCTATATGAGTCTATTGTTTCTAAAAGCTTTTTTGTAGAGTCTTTAGGGTTTTCTAAGTAGAGTATCATGTCGTCTGCAAACAATGAGAGCTTGACTTCTTCCTTTCCTATCTGAATTCTTTTGATATCTTTTTCTTCCTGATTGCTATAGCAAAAACTTTCAGTACTATGTTGAAGAGGAGTGGTGAGAGAGGACAGCTTTGTCTTGTACCAGAATTTAGAGTAAAGGCTTTTAGTTTTTGTTCATTGAGGATAATATTTGCCAGATAGCTTCAACTAGATTGAGAAAGTTTCCTTCCATTCCCATCTTGCTGAGAGTTTTGATCAAGAATGGGTGTTGGACCTTATCAAATGCTTTCTATGCATCTATTGATATGATCATGTGATTTTCATTTTTCTTGTTGATGTTATGTATGATGTTGATAGATTTACAGATGTTAAACCATCTTTGCATTCCTGGGATGAAACCTACTTGGTCATAATGTCTGATCTTCTTGATGATGCATTGGATTCTATTTGCCAGGATTTTGTTGAAGATCTTTGCATCAGCATTCATCAGGGATATTGGTCTGTAATTTTCTTTTTTGGCAGCATCTCTGTCTGGTTTTGGTATCAAGGTGATGTTGGCTTCATAAAAGCTGTTTGGGAGTGTTCCTGTTTTTTAAATTTCATGGAAGAGCATGGCTAGGATTGGTAGTAGCTCCTCTTGAAAGATTTGAAAAAAATTCATTAGAAAATCTATCTGGGCCTGGGCTTTTCTTTTTGGGCAGATATTTGATTACAGTTTCAATTTCCTCAGTAGTGATGGGGGTGTTTAGATATGTTACATCCTTCTGACTTAAATGTGGAAGGTTATATGTGTCCTAGAATTTAGAATTTTTCCATTTCTTCTAGGTTCTCATGTTTAGTAGCATTAAGTTTCTCAAAGTAGTTTCTGATTACCTTTTGGATCTCTGCAATATCTGTCATGATCCCCGCCTTTTCATTTCTAATACGGGTTATCAGATTTCTCTCTGTCTTTGTGAGTTTTTCCAATGGTCTATCAATCTTGTTTATTTTTTCAAAGAACCAACTTCTTCTTTCGTTGATGTTTCAGATTGTTTTTTGGTTTTTCACTTTTTTTTTTTGAGTTCTGCTTTCAGAACTCAATTTCCTCAGTAGTGATGGGGGTGTTTAGATATGTTACATCCTTCTGACTTAAATGTGGAAGGTTATATGTGTCCTAGAATTTAGAATTTTTCCATTTCTTCTAGGTTCTCATGTTTAGTAGCATTAAGTTTCTCAAAGTAGTTTCTGATTACCTTTTGGATCTCTGCAATATCTGTCATGATCCCCGCCTTTTCATTTCTAATACGGGTTATCAGATTTCTCTCTGTCTTTGTGAGTTTTTCCAATGGTCTATTAATCTTGTTTATTTTTTCAAAGAACCAACTTCTTCTTTTGTTGATGTTTCAGATTGTTTTTTGGTTTTTCACTTTTTTTTTTTTGAGTTCTGCTTTCAGCTTTGTTATTTCCTTTTGTATCCCTATTTTTGGTTCCTTTTGTTGGTCATTTTCTAATTTTTTGAGCTGTATCATTAAGTTATTCAGTTATGCCCCTTCTTCCTTCCTGATGTGTGCTCGTAGTGCTATAAATTTTCCTCTCAGGACCGCTTTTGCTGTGTCTCATAGATTCTGGCAGTTTGTGTCTTCATTATCATTTGTATCCAGGAACGTTTTGATTTTCTTTTTGATTTTATCTTGGACCCACTGGTTGTTCAGTAGAAGGGTGTTTAATTTCCAATTGTTAAAGTTTTTCTTCTGTGTCCCTTTGTATTTCACATCTAATTTCAGAGTCTTGTGGTCAGCAAAGGTAGCCTGCAAGATTTCTATCCTCTTGATTTTATGGAGGTATGTTTTATGTGTCAGCATGTAGTCTATTCTGGAGAATGTCCCATGTACATTGGAGAAGAATGTGTATCCAGGTTTTTTTGGGATGGAGTGTTCTATATATATATCTACTAGTCTTCTTTCTTCCATTACTCTTTTCAGGGCTAGTATGTTATTGCTGTGTTTCAGTCTGGTTGACCTATCAAGTGTTGACAGGGCTGTGTTGAGGTCTGCCACAATTATTGTGTTATTATTGATGTCTTCTTTGAGATTTATCAGTAATCGTATTAAATAATTTGCTGGCCTCTCATTGGGTGCATATATGTTTAAAAGTCTGATTTCTTCCTGTTGAACATATCCCTTGATTAGTACATAGTGTCCATCTTTGTTTCATACAGCTTTTCTGAGTATAAAGTTGGTGTCATCAGATATTAATATGGCCAACCCAGCTTTTTGGAGGGTGTGGTTTGCTTGGATGATTTTCCTCCAGCCTTTGATTTTGAATCTATGTTTGTTCTGACTATTCAGATGTGTTTCTTGTAGGCAGCAGAAGGTTGGATTCATCTTTTTGACCCATTTTGCCACTCTGTGTCTTTTAATTAGTGAATTTAGTTCATTGACATTGAGGGAGATGATTGTCATAGGATTTAATGTCATCTCTCTAGATAAGTTTGCTTTGTTTGTTGGTCTCTCTTGTCTTAGAGTAGACCTGTCAGTTTTTTCCTTTAAGGCTGGTTTATCATTTGTGAAGTGTCTGAGCTGTTGTTTATCCATGAAGCTATGTATTCTTCCTTCAAACCTGAACATGAGTCAGGCTGGGGGCTGTATTCTCGGTGAGGCATTCATTTCATTCAGTCTTGTCACAATATCCCACCACTGTCTTCTGGCCTTGAGAGTTTCTTGTGACATGTCTGCTGCAAGTCTTAGAGATGTTACTTTGAATGTAATTTTTCTTTTTGAACTTGCTGCTTTCAGTTTTCTATCTCTATCTGCTGGAATTTGTCATTGTAACGAGGATGTGTCTTGCAGTGTTTTTCTTTGGGTCTCTTTTAGCTGGTACTCCTTGGGCATGCAGGATTTGATTGCATGTAGTCTTTAACTCTGGGAGTATCTCTTTGATGATGTCTTTGACAGTTGATTATTCCTGGAGATCTCCTACCTGGGTATCTGGGACTCCAATGACTCTTATGTTGTTTCTGTTGAGTTTTTTAAAGACTTCTATTTTCATCTGTTCGCATTCCTTGAGTACTTTTTCCATTGCCTGATCATTTGTCTTAAGGTTCTTTTCCAATTTCTTTTGTTGTGTTGAGTTTTTTTTTTTTTTTTTTTTTTTTTTTTTGCATCTCATCTTCCAACACATTGATTCTGTCCTCAGCTGCTATTACCCTGCTGGTGAGGCCATTCACTGAGTTTCTTAGTTCAGCTACTCTGATTTTGATCTTTTCTTTCAGTTTGGAGTTTTCTGATTTCTGTCTTTGTGTTCTCTTCAGATCGATCTATGCTTTTATTGAATTCTATGAACATCTTCCATATTTCTATTCTAAACTCCTTATATGAGAGGTTAATCAAATGGTTGAAATTTTTTGGGTTGTCCGAGGTATCATCTTTATTCTCTGTGCATGGTGTTTGCCTGCAAGGTTTCCCCATTGTCACGCTTGTAGTGTGATTTTTTTTGCGTGTTCTGGTGGAGTTCATTGGTTAGAAAGAGTGCTTGGCCCAGTGGTGCTCTTCTGCGGCCTCTAGATGACAGTTTTTTTGGGGGATGCACTTACTAGGCATCTGAGTAGAGCTTCAAGTATTCAGGAAGGACAAATAAGCAAAGCAAAGAGTTCTCTTCAAGTCCTCAGTGTCATACAAGGCACAGCAGGAGGGCAGAGCCAGCCAAGAACTCGCTGTAGCATGAAGATTCGCAGGCAGGAACCCTGATGAAATGCAGTCTCAGGCAACTGGATACCACATGTGCCCAAGATGGCTTCTGCGCCCTTCTGACACCCAGCAGTAACCAGAAGGAATCAGTGTGTGTACGTCCGAACCAATCTCTGAAGCAGGCAGGATCACCGGCAGGAACACTGATGAAATCCAGTCTCAGGCAGCTGGAAACTGCATGGCCCAAGATGGCTTCTGCACCTTTCTAATTATTTCTTAATTATTGCAGCTTTAGAATAAATCATGAAATAAGAAACAAAGAGCTATTCAATTTTTCCTTCTTCTGGAAGATCAATTGCCTATTCTAGATATATTTCCTCTCGCTGTATATTTTAAAACCAGAATATGCACTGTTATTGTCTGTTGAGGCTATTATTGAGTTTGCACTGGAAAGAATGAACATGTTAATAGGAAGTGTTTGGTTTCGCGAACATGATATAAGTAAGCAGCAACACATCCATAATCCCTTATATTGCATGGTAGGTGGAATCCTCATACCTCCGGAGCACCACTTTGGAGCCCCTTGCCCTGTAGACTACACCAGCAGTAGCAGCAGCAGCAGCAGCAGCAGCAATAACACTTCTCAACATGAGGACACAAATATAGTGTCTCAGTATAGTTTCTCAGTATAGTGAAGTCCATTTACCAAGAACCCATAGCAAAGATATTCAACAGAAAAACTGAAAACTTTTCCTTTGGAATGAGGCACAAGAAATGAAGTCTGCTCCTCACTTCTGTTATTCAACATAATATTGGAAGCTCTTACCACAACAATTAGACAAGAAAGAGGTATTCAAGTCTTAAAATCAGAAAAGGAGTCCAATATCACTGTCCAAAGATGATAAATATATACTTAGAAACCCCCAAAGACCCAATAAATAGTCTTGGAAACAACAAACCTATACTGTAAAGTGGCAAGATACAAAATAAGTGATTTAAATTTCTCTGTTCTTTTTGTTTGTTCTACCCTTATTTTTCTTTGGTATTTTTATTTCCTTTTTTGTTGGTAATGTATACACATTTCCTCCCTCTTCTTCCAGTTTTAAGCTTGTTTGTTTTATTTTTTTCTTCTTTGTGAAGATAGGTATTAATAATTTTCCTAGTTGAATTTAGGCTAATTTCAGTTATGTCCTAGTCCTTGAATGGGATTTTTAATCTAGGATTTTATATTCCCAGGCTGTAAATTCTGGTCTTTTGATGAGAACTGAAGGGCAAATGTACATAGTGATATTTCTTGCCTTACCTGTATGAGACCCTAATCTCTTTCTGCATTGCCCTACCCCTGAATATTCTATTCTTGGCTTCCAGCAGTGGTTGTCTTCTAAACAGAAGAATCTCCACACACAGCCAAGCACTGTAGGAAAGCCTTCCTCTAGATTCCTCTAGGTCTGAGGATTTGTTTTCTTTTTCTTGTCACCTTGCTCCACAATGTCATCATCCATCTCTTTAGACCAAATTCCAGTTCTTTGTCTTTGACTGAGGTTGCCTGGTGACCTCTCTGGGCTGAGGTCTCTTCTATACACTATTCAGAAAGTTCCTAGACAGAAAACTATGACAAACATGGATTTTTCCTTCTCAAAGCTGACTTCTTGTCCAGTTTTTGAAAGTAGTTGACTCATATATTTTACTCGGTATTAAGAATTGTTTTGTCAGAAGCATAAATTGTAACAAGCTCTTCCATTATTGTTGAAAGAAAAAGTTTCAACGTCTTTAAAATTTTTAATTCTAAAGTTCATGTTTCTCTAGAGAAACATTAGTTACATCAATGCTGGTGCTATAGAGATCTTTACAAACAATTTTTTTTTAATGAGGAGAACAAATAAACTGTCTTCTTTAGAAAAAATTTGTTGTTAACAGGTAAGTATCTTTGATAACAAGCTATAGATTTGTATCTTAAAGTAAATGACTATGTGTACTATCCATCTTTTTCATATAAACTGAAACTTGAAACCAGTGACAGTATAATTTAATGTGTCTTAATTTTAAAATTTGCTATTAATTTTTAAATATAGTAATAAATATCTGAAAACCCCAAAACTTATTTGAATTCATTCAATTTTTGTTTGTCTGCTTTTGGGGGCCGTGCCCAGAGGTGCTCAGAGCTTACTCTTTGCTCTGCACTCAGGGATACTCCTGGCAGTACTTGTGGAACCATATGAATTGCCAGGGATTGAACCCAGGTTGGCTTGTGTGCAAGACAAGTGCCTTATACCCTCTGTGCTCTTGCTCTGGGCCCTAATTTACATTTTTGTAAAAAATGAATTAAAATTTTGACATCTCCACCTTAGATAAAAGAAAGATAAGATACATGATTTTAATAAGCAACATCATTGACCATTATTTTAGGGTTAAACGTACTTTAAAAATCACTGGGAAATAGGGGCCGGGGAGATAACATGGAGGTTGGCATTTGTCTTACATGCAGAAGGATGGTGGTTCAAATCCCGGCATCCCATATGATCCCCTGAGCCTTCCAGGAGCGATTTCTGAGCATAGAGCCAGGAGTAAGCCCTGAATGCTGCTGGGTGTGACCTCCCCCCAACAAAAACAGAAACACTGGGAAATAAACAATGAATTAAATATTTTTAATAATATCTTTATTTAAGTATTCTGATAACAAGCATGTTTGTAGTTGTATTTCAGTCACACAAAGTACACCCCCCTTTACCAGTGCCCCTCTCAATCCTCCCCATTCCCTGCCTGTCTTCAAGACAGGCATTCTATTTCTCTCACTCACTACCTTTGTCTTGATAGTTATTAGTGTAGTTATTTCTCTAACTGCACTCATCACTCTTTGTGGTAAACTTAATATCTTCAGCCAGTCCTTCCAGACCTTATCTCTGTTGTCTCTGGGTATTATTACCATTCTGTTTTTTATTTTTCTTAAATACCACAGATGAGACTATTCTGTATCTTTCTCTCTCTCTGACTTATTTCACTCAGCATTGTAGTTTCCATGTTCATCCATGTATAGGAAAACATATTTACATATCTCCATAACTTGCTAAGGTAGACATCTGTTCGGTTAAATCGTTATGTCACAGTCTAGCATTTTCTACAAATTTACTTAAACACAGCTTCAATGCTTTCACTTCATTCATAAAGGGAAGGGTAGAGAATAAGGAAGTGAGTATTGTATTTCAATGACTTTCAGTGAGTGGTGTCATATTGGATTGAAAGAGTGCAGAGTTGAGAAGATTGCCCACCATGGGAATTTGTTACAATTATTCATCATCATAAGTGAGGGAAGAGTGCTATTGGCATTTAGTTGGGGAGGGAACAGACAAAGGATATACTATTTTTAATTAAATAATTTTTTTTCATTTTGGGCCACATCTGGCAGTCCTTAAGAGTTATTCTTGGCTCTTCATTAAGAAATTACTCCTGGCAGACTTGGTGGACCATATGGAATGATGGGATTGAACTTGAGTCAGCCTGGGTTGGCTGCATACAAGTCAAATACTCTACTCATTAAGCTATCACTCTATCCTGAAAGGACATACTATTAAAAAAAAGTATTTGGCCTAAAATGTCAATAGTGCTTAAACTTGGGTTCATATTTCAGCTGTACCACTCATATATCACATATGTTTTGGGGACAATTAACAAAAATGTGTCTGACATTTTCTTTCAGTGTTGTAAGAAACAGCTACTAGAATAGAAATATTTCAGAATTCTAGGAAGAACAGCAGGCTTAATAATTAACAACTATTACCGAAACAGAAATCAATGATATAGAATCTAAGAAAAAAGTTTGAAGAATTAATGAAACCAGGTAAAACCAGGAGCTTTTTTTTTTTTTTTTGAAAGAATAAACAAGTTAGATAAACCACTGGCAAGATTTACAAGGGTAAAAAGGGAAGTGCTCAAATAAATAGAATCAGAAATGAAAGGGGAGAAATTACAACAGAACCCCCAGAAATCCAATACATCATTAGTAAGTTCTATAAGCTTCCATGCAGTAAGTTCTGTAAGCTTACTTTACTCTGTTAAATTAGGGAACCTAAAAGACATGGGCAGATTTCTGGAAATGTATAATATCCAAAAACTGGATGAGAAGAAAGAAGATAGCCTAAGCTGGCCAATCACAGCAAGGAAATTGAAACAGCAATTAATAATTTTCCCAGTAATAAAAGTTCAGGACCAGGTGGGTTTATACGTTAGTTTTATCAAACATTCAGAGAAGAATTACTACCATTGATTTTGTTTTTGTTCAGGACCAGGTGGGTTTATACGTTAGTTTTATCAAACATTCAGAGAAGAATTACTACCATTGATTTTGTTTTTGTTTTTTGTTTTTTTTGGGGGGGGGCACACCTGATGATCCTTAGGGTTACTCCAGGCTATGTGCTCAGAAATCATTCCTGGCTTGGGGGACCACATGGGACACCAGGGGATTGAACTGTGGTCAGTACTGGTCTGTCTTGATCCATCCTAGGCTAGCGAGCACATGGCAGAAGCCTTATTGCTTGCACCACCCCTCCAGCCCAGACTACCATTAATTTTTAAACTATTCCAAAATATCAAAGAATGGGAACCTTTCTCATACCTTCTAAGAAGCTATCAATACAATGATTTCCAAAACTGACAAAGACACTACCAAGAAAGATACCTACAGGCCAATATCACTGATAAACATTGATGCAAAAATTCACAACAAAATCTTAGCAAGCCAAATCTAAAAGCACGTCAAAAATTATACATCATGATCAAATGAGTTCATCTTGGATATGCAAGGATGGTTCAACATATGCAAATCAATCAACATCAGACACCATATTAGTAAAAGGAAAGATAAAAATCATGTGATCATATAAATTGATGCAGAGAAAGCAATTGACAAAATCCAACACCCATTTATGATTAAAACTCTCAGCAAAATAGGTGTTGAAGGAAGTCTTCTCAAGATAGTATCAGCTATCTATAAAAAGACCACAGTCAATATTATTCTTGGTGTTGTTAAAAAGGATAAAATTAAATATCCAGGGAGAAGAGTGGTGACACAATGGTAGTGTGTTTGCCTTGCATACAGCTGAACTAAGACAGTGGTTCAATCTCCCAGCATCCCATATGGTTCCCCCAAGTCAGGAGCAATTTCTAAGCATATACCCAGGAATAACCTGTGAGCGTCACTGGGTGTGTCCCCAAAACCAAAACCAAGCCAAACAAACAAAACCTAAATATTCAGGCAAGAGTCAAAATAATAAAATCATGAGACCCAAACTTTAATAATCAAACTTAAAAAGGGTCTGTCATGCTGACCGACTGGGGTAGGGGTTGTTGTATGGGATGGACTCTGGGAATATTGGTGGCAAGAGGTTGACATTGTGGTGGGATTGGTCCTGAAACATTGTCTAAAATCCAACTATGCAACCTTCCTCCTACCACCAATGCACTACTGAAGGGGGTGTTCTTTTTTTTTTATGACTGAAACCCAACTATAAACATGTTTGTAATCATGGTCTTTTAATAAATATATTAATTGAAAAAACCCAACTATGAATAACTTTGTAAATCACAATAGTTTAAATTAGAAAATAAAAAAAAACTGACAGCTATTATTAGTTACTCTCAGATAGGTTATTTGGCTGCTCTAATAATGATACTGTTTATATGAAACATATTAATAGGAAGAAAACAAAAACAACAACTTTTACTTCATAAACATGGAAGTCTATGTGCATAGACAGGAGGAGCCAGAGAAACAAATAGATTATTCACTTAAACTTCTTTAACTAAAGAACTAAGACAAAGAAAACTTTGTAGATTAGTGAAGAAGCACAGTTTGTTAACACATCCCTCTGGGTTCTAACTTCCCAATCTCTGGTGATAAGGCTTCTATTATAGGGAAGCTACGTTTTATGTGAGGAATTCATTTCCTGCCTGCAAGGACAAGGAGTGTGACAAGGTTTTTTTTAATTTTTTTGCACTGGCTGATTAACTTGAGTTGAAAATAATCAACCTGCCAAGGTGACACATTTGGGGCAATCTTCTCTGAATCCCGTCAATATTAATTTTATATTTATATACAGTTCTTTAATGTTTATTGTGAGTGTATCACACCTTCACACCTTCAGAGGAGAGACAAAATTGTAAACATAGTACTAGCTTATAGACAGTTTTCTTCATTGTTTTCTTTTGGAGTTTTTATGGAGACCCAAAGGTTATAGTCACAATGCCTAGAGCTATATATTTGAATATATTTTAGCTTAATACGAAGCACTAATTACAACTTTGTAGGGCACAACATCACCTAACCAGTTATATGATCTCTTTTTCTAATATTTACTGGTTTATGTCAAAAGGACCACATAATAGTATGCCTCTAGGTGAAGTTCATTTCTGTGTTGAGAAATGGAACATTTGTAACCATAAACGTTAGGTTAGAGTGATAGTTTACCTGATAGATGACATACCTAATATATGCAAGGAGCTGAGTTTGTTTTCTTAACATAATGTTCTCCCTCAAATTATAGTATTGCTGGGAATAGCCTTGGTGACCCCCTAAAAGTACTATGAATAATTATGGTTCAATGCCTGCTGAGCATGCTGAGTGTGTGGCCCTAAAACACTCAAAAGAAGCATACCTTTAACTGTATGTTTTATGTTTTAGAATTCACAACATATTACTTATTTTACAAGTGTGTCTGGTCAGGAAAACAAGTGCTACTGCTGTAAATTGTGTGCTTAAGACAGAAAATAAGATGGGAATCTGTCTCCAAAGACTTCAACCTGAAAATATTAGGGCGTATGCCTTTATATAATAGACATTCAGCAAATATTATCAAATGGAATTTTTCATTACATGTTTTTCTCATTGTATAAAATAAGAATGCAAACTTCCCAAAAAGCCAAAACAATCCTAAGATCAATGAACAAAAGGGTACTATGGTCCCTAATTTCAAGTTATACTACAAAGAAATAGGCATGTTGTTTGAACTAAGGATGGTATAAAATTAATGGAATAAAATTAAAAGTCCCAAAATAAATTCCCTACAGATAGTCAACTATTTTGCTACTTTCTGACAAAGGTGCCAAGATGTGATGTATAATGTCTATAAATAGTATATTTATATATAATAGAATACTCAGAAATAAAAGAGTAAATCTTGATGTTTATGAAAATGTGAATGTACCTTGACATCAGATGGAGACATGCTATATGTCACTAATATGTTAAATATAAAAACATAAGGCAAATGGTCTCTTAGATTCAGAACAGATTAGTGGTTGCCATAGGGGTGAGGGTAGGAGATTATGGTGGTGAATGTAAACAAACCTTTTGGTGATCATCACATAGTATATACAGACATCAGGACATATACATAACATATACTTATAATGCTGTATATTTTAAACTTGGACAATATCATAAAATCAGTGATACCATAATAAAATATGTTGAAAAATGAACTCAAGGAAGGATAATTCAATGATCAGGGGCTCCTGACAAGCATATGCAACGATCCGACTCAGAGCACCGTAGCAGTTGCCAGCACTGCCATGTCTAAGTACTGCTATGTCTGAGTACTGAAACATGGTTGGTTCCAATATTATCTTGGCATTATAATCAATGCATCTTATAGTTTATGTTTCTAAACTGACCTATAATTTTCATCATATACTCCTCACACGGTCTGTTTGTCATGAACAATGTATGCACCAGTAATATGGATGCACATCTCTCTTCCTGGGCATGGTGAATCTGAGCCAAACATTCTCCACACCTGCACACTGTCAGTAAGTATAAACATTCTCTTTAAAGACTCATGGCAAGTTTCTATGATAAGTGGATGGTGAGTTTTGATCACCCGTTGATGCCGCTGAAAACAAAAAGCACCTTTCTTTGAACCACATAGATGGGGATAATAGAGTTATTATTAACTTACATAAAACAGTCTGAGGCTTCAAAGAGAGAGGAATTTGGGATGCACTAGATGGATCTGAAAATCATGCACTATGGCAGGACAATGAAATAAACACATCTTGGAGTGTCATTTAACAAATCCAATGATAGTAGTATGGAACCTTTGGTCACAAAAAATAAAATACTTTAAGTCCATATGTTGCATCACTGTACTATTTTATCAATGGTAATATTTTAGCTGTAACATACAAATCAATAGTAATTTATGTGCCAAAATTTTTAGACTAGAAAATTTGCCAAACAATCACAAAGAAATGATGGACATCAGTATGGACTAATCAATATTAAAATATATTCATTGTACACTAATCTTGCATCAAAGGCAGTTTAATAATAAATTAATTTAAAGCAACACCAGCATACACACATTGAAGACAGTGGTTTCATTGCAGCATTTTTACGAAAAAGTTTGGCATAAAAATTGCAGTAATTTGGGGCCCAAGAGATAGCATGGAGGTAAGGTGTTTGCCTTGCATGCAGAAGGTTGTTGGTTCGAATCCCAGCATCCCATATGGTCCCTCAAGCCTGCCAGGAGCTATTTCTGAGCATAGAGTCAGCAGTAACCCCTGAACACTGCCAGGTGTGACCCAAAAACCAAAAAAAAATTGCAGCAATTATGAAGTGAAATATGGTTAACACCAGGAGTGGTCATACCAATATCCCATCCACTCCCGTTCTCATAACCATTGAATGATATGTAGAAGGGAATGTAGTTATCTTTCCTCTTAAACATTCTTTGTGAGGGGTAGAGAAAAGGATTGAACTGCACTCAGAGGTGCTCTGGTACTACTCCTGGTTTTGTGTTTAGGGGTCATTCCTGGCAGTGATTAGGAGACCATATGCAGTGCTGAGGACCTAGCCAAGATCACCTGCTTGCAACAAAAGCTCCTTAATTCCTGTACTATTTCTCTAGATCTATGCTTTGTATCAAGGTAAATGTGTTTTAGATAGATAAGAAAACATTAGTAGAATGAGAAAGAACAGAAGCTCAGAGATTAAAGCAAAATTTGATATCTGCTAATTAACCGAAGGCATCCATTCCTTAATAAGTGTTTACTGAGTGCCTCTATGTGCTTGGTCTTCTACTAGAAATTAATGTGCCATTTGAAAAAAAAATAGACTGCAGGAAATGGTATTGATTAAATAATCATATAAATATGTGACTTCAATCTGTTAAGGGATATGAAAAGAATTTAAAGGAGCTAACAGAAGAAAGCTAAGTTCAAAGAATTTTGGTAACTTCTAAACTTCCTTCCTTCCTTCCTTCCTTCCTTCCTTCCTTCCTTCCTTCCTTCCTTCCTTCCTTACTTTCTTTCTTCCTTCCTTCCTTCCTTCCTTCCTTCCTTCCTTCCTTCCTCCCTCCTCCATTCCTTCCTCCCTCCCTTTCTTCCTTCCTCCCTCCCTCCTCCCTTTCTTCCTTCCTCCCTCCCTCCTCCCTTTCTTCCTTCCTCCCTCCTCCATTCCTTTCTCCCTCCCTCCCTTCCTCCCTCCCTCCCTCCCTGCCTCCCTCCCTTCTTTCCTTCCTTCCTTCCTCCCTCCCTCCCTTCTTTCCTTCCTTCCTTCTTTCCTCCCTCCTTCCTTCCTCCCTCCCTCCCTCCCTCCCTCCCTTCTTCTTCCTTCCTTCCTTCCTTCCTTCCTTCCTTCCTTCCTTCCTTCCTTCCTTCCTTCCTTCCTTCCTTCCTTCCTTCCTTCCTTCCTTCCTTCCTCTTTTTCTCTTTCACTTACTTGGGAAAAATTTACTTAATCTTTTCTAATTATATAGCAGGGGAACAACTGCAAAGAAAAAAAGATACTCTTGGTGTCTTGATGAGATTCATGATTTAGTTATTTAATGGACCAAATATTGTAAAGTAATAAAATGAAACATTGCCACTTCCAATGTAAAAGAGAAAATAAAGGTAAAAAAGGAGAACCAGACAAATTACCTGCAGAGCAAATTAAATCACACAGGTATTAATATTGATGCCAATTACACACTGACCTCTGTGACAACAAAGAACAAACCTATCATTTATAGTCAATTTGACAGGGAGAAAGGGGGGATTCCACTGACATCATTATATAATGACTCTGATTATTGCAAAAGGAGAAATCAGCTGAATTCCTTGATTGCATTGTTTTTCTAGTAGTCAGAAAACTGTCTTGAAGACTGATGCTCAGTCACCCATTTCTAAAATTAATATTATATGATTAATATTCACAAAACATATTTTTGTCTCTAGCAAGTAGAAATTATACAATTTAAAAAGAAGAAATCTCAAATTTAATAATACATTTTTTTCCTTTTTCTTTTTTTTTATTTAAACACCTTGATTACATAATGATTGTGTTTGGGTTTCAGTCATGTAAAGAACACCAACCATCACCAGTGCAACATTCCCATCACCCAATGTCCCAAGTCTCCCTCCTCCCCACCCAACCTCCGCCTGTACTCTAAACAGGCTCTCCATTTCCCTCATACATTCTCATTTTTAGGACAGTTCAAAATGTAGTTATTTCTCTTACTAAACTCATCACTCTTTGTGGTGAGCTTCCTGAGGTGAGCTGGAACTTCCAGCTCTTTTCTCTTTTGTGTCTGAAAATTATTATTGCAAGAATGTCTAACATTTTTCTTAAAAGCCATAGATGAGTGAGACCATTCTGCGTTTTTCTCTCTCTCTCTGACTTATTTCACTCAGCATAATAGATTCCGTGTACATCCATGTATAGGAAAATTTCATGACTTCATCTCTCCTGACAGCTGCATAGCCAGTTGTCTGTTGAAGGGCATCTTGGTTGTTTCCAGAGTCTTGCTATAGTAAATAGTGCTGCAATAAATATAGGTGTAAGGAAGGGGTTTTTGTATTGTATTTTTGTGTTTCTAGGGTATATTTCTAGGAGTGGTATAGCTAGATCGTATGGGAGCTCGATTTCCAGTTTTGGAGGAATCTCCATATCGCTTTCATAAAGGTTGAACTAGACGGCATTCCCACTAGCAGTGGATAAGAGTTCCTTTCTCTCCACATCCCCGCCAACACTGTTTGTTCTCATTCTTTGTGATGTGTACCATTCTCTGGGGTGTGAGGTGGTACCTCATAGTTGTTTTGATTTGTATCTCCCTGATGATTAGTGATGTGGAGCATTTTTTCATGCGTCTTTTGGCCATTTGTATTTCTTCTTTGTCAAAGTGTCTGTTCATTTCTTCTCCCCATTTTTTGATGGGATTAGATGTTTTTTTCTTGTAAAGTTCTGTCAGTGCCTTGTATATTTTGGAGATTAGCCCCTTATCTGATGGGTATTGGGTGAATAGTTTCTCCCACTCAGTGGGTGGCTCTTGTATCCTGGGCACTATTTCCTTTGAGGTGCAGAAGCTTCTCAGCTTAATATATTCTCATCTGATAATCTCTGCTTTCACTTGCTTGGAGAGTGCAGTTTCCTCCTTGAATATTCCTGTAATGTCCTGGAGTGTTTTGCCTGTGTGTTCTTCTATATATCTTATGGTTTTGGGGCTGATATCGAGGACTTTAATTCATTTGGATTTAACCTTCGTACATGATGTTAGCTGGGGGTCTAAATTCAATTTTTTGCAAGTGGCTATCCAGTTTTTCCAACACCACTTGTTGAAGAGACTTTTCCTGCTTCATTTAGGATTTCCTGCTCCTTTATCAAAAATTAGGTGATTGTATGTCTGGGTAACATTTTCTAAGTATTCAAGCCTATTCCACTGATCTGAGGGCCTGTCCTTATTCCAATACCATGCTGTTTTGATAACTATTGCTTTGTAGTACAGTTTAAAGTTGGGGAAAGTAATTCCTCCCATATTCTTTTCCCCAATGATTGCTTTAGCTATTCTAGGGTGTTTATTGTTCAAATGAATTTCAAAAGTGCCTGATCCACTTCTTTGAAGAATGTCATGGGTATCTTTAGAGGGATCGCATTAAATCTGTATAATGCCTTGGAGAGTATTGCCATTTTGATGATGTTAATCCTGCCAATCCATGAGCAGGGTATGCATTTCCATTTCCGTGTGTCCTCTCTTATTTCTTGGAGCAGAGTTTTATAGTTTTCTTTGTATAGGCCTTCACATTTTTAGTCAAGTTGATTCCAAGATATTTGAGTTTGTGTGGCACTATTGTGAATGGGGTTGTTTTCTTAATGTCCATTTCATCCTTATTACTATTGGTGTATAGAAAGGCCATTAATTTTTGTGTGTTAATTTTGTAGCCTGACACCTTGTTATATGAGTCTATTATTTCTAGAAGCTTTTTGGTAGAGTCTTTAGGATTTTCTAAGTAGAGTATCATATCATCTGCAAACAGTGAGAGCTTGACTTCTTCCTTTCCTATCTGGATTCCCTTGATATATTTTTCTAGCTTAATCGCTATAGCAAGTACTTCCAGTGCTATGCTGAATAGAAGTGGTGAGAGAGGACAGCCTTGTCTTGTGCCAGAATTTAGAGGGAAGGCTTTAAGTTTTTCTCCATTTAGGATAATATTTGCCACTGGCTTGTGGTAGATGACCTTAACTATATTGAAAAAGGTTCCTTCCATTCCCATCTTGCTGAGAGTTTTGATCAAGAATGGGAGTTGGACCTTATCAAATGCTTTCTCTGTATCTATTGATATGATCATGTGGTTTTTATTTTTCTTATTATTGATGTTGTGTATTATGTTGATAGATTTATGAATGTTAAACCATTCTTGCATTCCTGGGATGAAACCTACTTGATCATAGTGGATGATCTTCTTAATGAGGCATTGAATCCTTTTTGAAAGGATTTTGTTGAGGATCTCTGCATCTGTATTCATCAGCGATATTGGTCTGCAATTTTCTTTTTTTTGTAGCATCTCTGTCTGGTTTAGGTATCAAGGTGATGTTGGCTTCATAAAAGCTATTTGCAATGTTTCCGTTTGTTCAATTTCATGAAAGAGTCTTGACAGGATTGGTAGTAGTTGCTCTTGGAAAGTTTGAAAGAATTCATTAGTGAAACCATCTGGGCCTGGGCTTTTGTTTTTGGGCAGACATTTGATTACCGTTTTAATTTCATCAATGGTGATGGGGGTGTTTAGATATGCTACATCCTCTTCCTTCAACCGTGGAAGATTATAAAAGTCCAAGAATTTATCCATTTCTTCCAGGTTCTCATTTTTAGTGGCATAGAGATTCTCAAAGTAGTTTCTGATTACCCTTTGAATCTCTGTCATATCAGTAGTGATCTCTCCTTTTTCATTCCTAATACGAGTTATCAATTTCTCTCTCTCTTTTTTTGTTAGGTTTGCCAGTGGTCTATCAATCTTGTTTATTTTTTCAAAGAACCAACTTCTGCTTTTGTCGATCTTTCGGATTGTTCTTTGGGTTTCTACTTCGTTGATTTCTGCTCTCAGCTTTGTTATTTCCTTCTGTCTTCCTATTTTTGGGTCCTTTTGTTGAGCACTTTCTAGTTCTATTAGCTGTGTCATTAAGCTATTCAGGTAAGCTCCTTCTTCCTTCTTGATGTGTGTTGCAAAGCTATAAATTTTCCTCTCAGTTCTGCTTTTGCTGTGTCTCATAAGTTCTGATAGTTTGTGTCTTTGTTTTCATTTTTTTCCAGGAACCTTTTGATTTCCTTTTTGATTTTATCTCAGACCCACTGGTTATTGAGTATGAGGCTGTTTAACTTCCAGGTGTTAAAAGTTTTCTTCTGAGTCCCTTTGGAATTCACAAATAATTTCAGAGCCTTGTGGTCAACGAAGGTAATCTGCAAAATATCTATCCACTTGATATTATGGAGTTATGTTTTATGTGCCAGCATGTAGTCTATCCTGGAGAATGTGCCATGTACATTGGAGAAGAATGTGTATCCAGGTTTCTGGGGATGGAGTGTCCTATATATATCCACTAGGCCTCTTTCTTCCATTTCTCTCCTCAGGTCTAGTATATTCTTGTTGGGTTTCAGTCTGGTTGACCTATCCAGTGTTGACAAAGCCGTGTTGAGGTCCCCCACAATTATTGTGTTGTTATTGATATTATTTTTCAGATTTGTCAACAGTTGTATTAAATATTTTGCTGGCCCCTCATTCGGTGCATATATGTTTAGGAGAGTTATTTCTTCCTGCTCTACATACCCCTTGATTAATATAAAATGTCCATCTTTGTCCCTTACAACCTTCCTGAGTATAAAGTTTGCATTATCTGATATTAGTATGGCCACTCCAGCTTTTTTATGGGTGTTGATTGCTTGGATAATTTTTCTCCAGCCTTTTATTTTGAGTCTATGTTTGTTCTGACTATTCAGGTTCGTTTCTTGTAGGCAGCAGAAGGTTGGGTTGAGTTTTTTGATCCATTTAGCCACTCTGTGTCTCTTGACTGGTTCATTTAGTCCATTGACGTTGAGAGAAAGAATTGTCCTGGGATTTAATGCCATCTTTATATCAAAATTTGGTGTGGCTTTTGGTTAGTCTTGTCTTAAATTAGGTCTTTCAGTTTTTCTCTTAAGACTGGTTTTGAGTCTGTGAAGTTTCTGAGCTGCTTTTTGTCTGTGAAACCATGTATTCTTCCATCAAACTGGAAAGTCAGTTTTGCTGGGCATAGTATTCTAGGTGAAGCATTCATTTCATTCAGTCTTGTCACAATATCTCACTACTGCTTTCTGGCATTGAGTGTCTCTGGTGACAGGTCTGCTGTAAATCTCAAGGATGCTTTCTTGAACGTAATTTCCCATTTTGATCTTGCTGTTTTCAGAATTCTGTCTCTATCTGTGGGATTTGTCATTGTGACTAGGATGTGTCTTAGGGTGGTTTTTCTGGGGTCTCTTATGGTTGGTACTCTTCGAGCATGCAGGATTTGATCACATATATTCTTTAGCTCTGGAAGTTTCTCTTTAATGATGTTCTTGACCGTTGATTCTTCCTGGAAATTTTCTTCCTGGGTCTCTGGGACTCCAATGATTCTTAAGTTGTTTCTGTTGATCTTATCATAGACTTCTATTTTCATCTGTTCCCATTCTTTGACTAATTTTTCCATTGTCTGCTCATTTGCTTTAAGTTTTTTGTCCAATCTCTCCTGCTGTATGGAATTGTTATGTATCTCATCTTCCACAGCACCAAGTCTATTCTCAGCTTCTGATACCCTGTCCCAGAGCTTATCCATTTTATCATTCACTTCATTTACCGACTTTTTCAGGCCTGTTAGTTGACATGTTTTTTCAGTTTGGAGTTTTGTGATTTCTGTCTTCATTTTTTCTTGGTTCTTATTAGTGTTCCTTTCAACTCGATCCATGGTTTCTTTGAGTTCTTTGAGCATCTTCCATATTGCTACTCTAAAGTCCTTATCTGAGAGGTTGATTAGTTGGTTGGTCATTATCTGGTCATCAAAATTGTCGTCTTTATTCTCTATGTCTGATGCTGGCCTGTGTTGTTTCCCCATTGTCACACTTGTATTGTGGTTTTTTCTACGTGTTGTGGTGGTATTCATTGGGTATATGATGCAGGCAGCAAACTCCTCTGGCTCTGCCCTTTCTGGATGGGCTGACATGTCTCTAAGGGATGGGAGTCCTCCGTGGATGAAGCCTCACACTGGATCAAATCTTAGGCCCGAGCATGCAACAGAGAAGACAGTCCGGAGAGAAATTCTTGCTTTTGTGATACAGCACAGTTCTTAGTGTGATTGTTTTCTTCTTGTTGCAATGGTGTTCTTTTCTTAGGAAGAGCGTACGGCTGCGTAGTGAGTCCCGCCCTGGAAATGGCCTCTGGGAGAGCGAGTTTTCTGGAGCCTCTTTTTGGCCCACTCACAAGAGGTTCACGCAAGAGGACAGTAGACAGACATACACAGGTAGCACTCACATTTTTTCACAGTGGGCCCCACTGGGCAGGCGTAGTTTCGTGGATTTTCCCAGCCTGATGTCACAAACAGGGGACCCGGCTTCTGCAAAGCCTAGCCAGTTTTTATGTTCTGGAGTCCCGCCCTGGAAATGGCCTCTGGGAGAGTGAGTTTTCTGGAGCCTCTTTTTGGCCCACTCCCAAGAGGTTCATGCAAGAGGACAGTAGACAGCCATACACAGGTAGCACTCACAGTTTTTCACAGTCGGGCCCCACTGGGCAGGCGTAGTTTCATGGATTTTCTCAGCCTGATGTCACAAACAGCTGACCCGGCTTCTCAATAATACATTTTTATAAGTGATTACTTAAAATTCCATTCATTAGAGCTTAATTACTCTTTACTGAGTCCACAACATACCTTAAAAATGTTTTCAGTAACTACATAAAGTTGCAATGATTGCATAATAATGGCATCATCCATTGTAAATTAAATGTATTTATTTACTTTTGAAAGTAAATTTAAAGTGAATTCTCAGTTTAGTAAAGTGAACTCATTTATACACAAGCTATTATTCTTGTGCTTATAACTGTAAAAATTGTTGTTCTCAAATAATAAAAATTGCTTAATATTTGAATGTTTTCCTTTTCAGTGCCATGCACATATAGTGATTACTGGAGGTACTTTACATGCATTATTTAATCTTTATGGGATAGTAAGAAGTAGGCCCAGTATTATCTTCAATTTAAAGATGTAGAAAAAGGTTTAAAGAGGTTAAGTGGCAAGGTCAAGATCATGTCTTTTAAAAGTTAAAAGGTATTAGATCTGAGGTTCTGAAATCCCAAAGATTTAACTACTGTTTTCACAGAGAAAAATCATCAACTTCATTTCTGATTTTGAATTAATTTAGTTAATTAGGTGGTTTAGCAGAGCTGAAAACTTTCATGGTGAAAACATAAGTTGAAAGAAATTTTGCTTTGTCAGTAACAATAGGCAAAATGATAGCAATAAAAACAATATTTTCATCTCAAAGATAGGAAAACTGGTGTGTTGGAGTGGACTCAAATTGGCCCATAAAATCTGGTTGTTAAATATTAGCTAGCATATCACTGAATCTACTATAATTAGCGAAATAAAAAAAATCCAAGATGTGTATGGAAGTAGACCTTAATGCAAGTGATTATCATACTTTTTATTATTTCCTTGGTAGACCTTAACTCTTGAGAGCCATTTAAAACCTCCTTTCATTTCAACATCTAGTCTAATGCACTGTCCAAAAAATTCTCTAGGAAAATTTCTGACATTAAAAATTCCTTTAGTTCTTCAAAATAATTTTGTTTTTACATATTATTTTCATTTATACGTACAGACATAACGAGTCTGTCTAGAAAAGTATCATCTAACACAGTACCATAGTGTATGTCTTATTCTAACTTCACTTAATATTTGATGTTCATATCTTATTTTATGTATATCAGAATTTTTTGAACTACTTTAGTTTCCTTCTCTTTAAACAACTAGTAACATTTCTTATAAGGAAGGTTTATGGCAAATTATCCCCTCAGTATTTGCCAAAAACCAAGGCAAAAACAAAACAAAACAAAATACCCCCCAAAAGACCAAACAACCCCTTTTTCTCATTATATTGTTTTTCCCAGATTGGAGTACAAATTTTTTAAAATACGGTGAGCGATGCCTAGACAGATAACTAGTGACTGTGAGACTTACCAGTTCACGTTATTATTCATGCAGTTTCACTAAGATAAGAGTTATGTCTGATGATATTAATAAAAACAAAGAGCTTTTAAGAACCAAGGTTTAAGAAAAAAAGCTGGAAACAGAACCCGATGTCCAAAGACATTGGTGTGCAGTCAGCTTGGAGAAACTCCAGTCTGTGGGCTTCCTAAAAGACCACCCTTTAGAATACTCACCAACAGCTGAGGCATTAACAAACTCCTTGTTAGTCTTCCTGTCAGGCTTTGCCCCAGGGAGGAAACTATTTATTTCCAAAAGAAATTATTTATTTCTAAAAGCGGCAGACTGTAGCTATCAGAAGATGACTTAGAGAATAAAAAGACCATATACAAGTCAGTTCATTTTCATGTTTTTGTGACTGATAGGGTATGAACATGCACTCCCAACCTTGCTTAAAATATCAATAGAAAAATGAAATTCACTATGGAAGTAAATGATTATGCATTACAAATTAATATCAGAGTGATTGCTTGGATTTTAGTAGTTTCACTGGTCTCAGATAACAAAGAATTACAAAGATTACAAAGAATCATTTGGTTTCTCTAGCTGGGTTTTGTCTTCAGCCTCATGAAGCTCACAGGGCTGTTTCACCCTCGACAGGGTGATGATCAGCAGTTTGCAGAGATTTCCTCTGCGTTCAAACACTAGACTCAAGAGCACTGAATCGCTCGTGGGGGTTTGATGCTAAAAGTCTTCACTTTCTCCTGCTGGAAGTTCATCTTATTGAATCACAGAGGTTTGGGGCAGTTGAAGAACTCAGTGTCCATTACTGTTACAAGGATATTAATTGTCTCACCAAACCACCTGGCATTGGTATCACTTCAGTGGAACCCTGCACTCAGCACCTGAAAAGTAATTAAAAATAAATAACATAGCAATGTTCTTCAATGGTCTTGGTGGTGTTTTCTGTCAGCAGGATGCCGAGTTTCCTAAGAAAGTAACTCAGCTAAGAAGTTCCATGTTCCTAGAAAGTGCTTCCTCAAAACTTTCTCACCAGAATCCCTCTAGAGAGCAACAGCCGGTGTAGAAAACAAGGAGATGCCACACCGGCTTTATCGTCAAGGACCATGAGGAGCAAGTCACACTATTAATTTCCTGGAGACAATTTAGCCATACCACGCAGGTCTGTGAGCTTTGGTAAGAAGCCTGAAGCCCTGGAGAACGAGATATAAGAAGGTGCCCTGGAACCGCCTCTGGTTGCATTCACAGTCTTGCCTGATGCACTTCCACTTGAGGAAGGTGGACTTGCCAGAAGAGCAAGAGATGAATTTAGCACAGTGGATTATTAGTGAGATAGCCTCTTCCAATGTCCAAATGCTGCTGAAAGTTCTTCAAGCTACCTGCCATCCTCAGCCCACAGTCTGCAGATAGGGCGAACTTGGGCAGGACCTCCCATGCTCCTGCCCACCAGCTACTCACTTGTGTCTGCACCTTCATAGGAAGGTCATGGACCTTTGAATCCATGCCCTAGTCAGAGTCCTACCCTAGTCAAGATAGCTGGTCACCTCATCCATACTCCCGTCACCTGAGGCCTCTCGTTGGAAGAATTATTTCACAGATTGCAGAAATATAGGTTGGTTTGGCCCCACCCTTTTTGCACATATGGTTTCTGAATAGTTTTGTAATTCTTAGATATTCATTTTAAAAAAGTATTTTGGGTAGTATTTCATACATTTGAACAAATTTACTGAAAAATATACACATCCTTTACTTAAAATCGTTCTAGGACAAGTGATCTTTGAGGCTCAATAACAAGTAATTTCTTTGGGATATTACTATTATTATTCATTTGTCTACTCCTCAACCTCATTGTCCTTCTTCAACTTCTTTCCTCTTCTTTTCTCCCTCTTTTTCCTCCTCTCACACAATAAAAGTATGTATGTGTGTGTTCAACTGCTTTAAGTTCACTGATTCACAGTGCTTCTAAATGTGATAGCTGATTTTTGAATGTATGAGTGAAACTACTAATATAAACTTATTTAGAAAGAACGATAGTTGAATAGGAAAATCATAATTCATTTCTATAAGTAAATAGTCCTTTTTCATCATGTACTTGAATTGCTTTGATTAAAAAATGCAACTCTGGAGAGCAGGTCTTCATTAAAAGAAACTGCTTTTCTGGGGTGATCTGTACATTGCTTGATTAAAACCATGTCTAGGAGCTGTCATTTGAAAGTATTCTTTTCTGAAATTTGCATGATTAAAACACTCAGAAATAGTAGCTTTGTTAATGTTGCTATTATGTAAAACACTAGCTTAAGCTGACCATTCAAAATTATTGTAGGAATGGGATTCTTTAACATTTTTATTGTTTTTATATTTATTTTTAAATATGTAGTCAACATCATGTACAATGTTATTGAGTTTCAAGAATATAGTGGTACAACACCAAAACCACCACCAGTGTCAGAGTCCCTTCCTCATGACCCAAGTTTCCCTTCCAGCTCTCATCTTGCTTTCTTAGCAAACTCATTGTTTTGATTTAATTATTATAGTTAGGAACATGTTTACAATAGTGTTGGATCTTTGATAATTATCTTTGATAATTGTTACTCTATCTGTACACCACCAGAGTGTCCAAGATCCCTAGTTAAGTTTGCCCCACCCCAAACTTTGATAGTCTCTTTTATATATTCTAATGAGCTTGCTTACATTGCTACAGTCCATTCCCATGTCTTGCTGCTCTATATGCTACAGATATCTGTATTTTGTTGTCCCTCTGATTTACTTCTTTTTAACATGATACTCTCCAATTTTTATCCTAAGTTTAGCAAACTACATGATTTCATCCTTCCATGTGGCTAAATGACATTGCATTGTATACCATACTTTTTTAAATATAATTTTTGTTGAGACCAAAGTGAATCACAAGTCTTCCACAGTTACATTTAAGGTACATAGTGACAGTGAAGTAGGGCCATTCCCACCACCAGTGTTGAATTCCCTCTGCCCTTGTCCCCAGCATGCTTCCCCTATCTCCACCATTAGCCCCCTGGACTGCTAGTGTAAGACCCCTTTTGTGTATAGCTTAGTGTAGTTTGGGTCTTTTTTTTGGTGGTGGGGGGTCACACCTAGCAGTGTGCAGAGGTTACTTCTGGCTCTATGCTCAGAAATATCTCCTGGCAGGCTCGGGGAACCATATGGGATGCTGGGATTAGAACCACTGCCCTTCTGCATGCAAGGCAAATGTTCTACCTCCATGCTATCTCTCCAGCCCCTAGTTTGGGTCTTTTGATTCTACTGTCATTGACTTTGAGTTGAGTACTTAGATCTGATCATTTTTTATTTCCACTCAATTCTCATGAGATCGCTTTTCCCCTGGTACTGTCCACTTTTTTTTTCAATTTGTAGGAAGACATAGAAATATAAGGCAGAACAAGATGATCCATGTTCTATGGTTCTGTTAAAAAATAACAAGGAAGTGTGTGAAAGCCCCTGTGTAGAAGCTATAAATATACTACTATATTTTTATATATAAACTATATATATGTATATTACAAGAAGAAAAAAGAAATAGAAAAATTTTTATATCATTTATATATAAATATATATTTATTGTATTATATTACAGATAATATATTATAAGCAATTATGATATATATTCTTATATACTATAAAATATATAAATATACTATATTAATATATAAGCTATATATAGGTATATTATAAGAAGAAAAAAAGAAAGAAAAGAAAAAAGGGGGGACTGGTGTAGTTTTTATTTTCATAGGCATAGTAAGTATTGGGGAAATGAAAAAAAAATTACCTTGGCCTAAAAGATACAGGATGTCTCTTCTCTTGAAGCATACTGTCATGAGACTGACTACAGGCTCCGGATTGTCACACCCCAAGGTCTTTCTTTATGGTGTTAGGAAACATTCTGCTCTGTTGTGGTTGTCAAAGTCAGTCCTTTGTAATTAGTGATCTTTATATATCATAACTTTTTTATTCTCTCACTACTCATTGGACAGCTTTTCCATATCCCAGATATTGTACTAAGTGTTAAAGGAATCACAGGTGTATATATATCTTTTTAAATGCAATGTTTTTGAGCTATCAAGTTAGATACCAAGAGATGAAATCTTCTAGTCAAATGGTATCTCTATTTTTTTCTTTCTTCTTTTTTTTTTTTGTTTTTGGATCATACCAGGTGGCAGTCTCGGGGGACCATATGGGATGCAGGTATTCGAACTGGGGTCCATGCTGTGTTGGCCATGTGCAAGGCAAACGCCTCACCACTGTGCTATCGCTCCTGCCCCTGGTATCTCTATTCTTAATATTTAAATAATATATATTTATTTAAGGACAGTGATTACAAAATTGTTCATTGTTCGGTTTCATTCATAGAATGTATACCACCCTTCACCAGTGCACCCCTCCCACAACCTATGTCTCCCATTTCCCTCCACCTCCACTCCCAACCCCTACCTGTCTCTAGAGCAGGCAAATTGTTTCTCGTTTCTCTCTCTCTCTCTATTTCATTTTCCTTTGTGTCACTGTGGCTTGCACTATTGTTAATGGAGGGGTGCCTTACAAGCTTCTTTCTCCCCTTTCAGTGGTGCATTCTTGTTCACAGTGAGCAGTCCCAACTATCATTGTTGTTGCAAGTCAGCCCCTGAAGAGGTTGACTGATGGAGGGATGGAAGATGAGGTCTTCCCCCTTCAGCTCGGAGCACGCTCTGCCACCCCGTCCGGCCGACGGTTCTGAGGTGAAACGGCGTGTAAACAGCTCGCAGACAGTCAGGCTTGTGGAAATATTAGCTTTATTCGGTGGACAAGACTGAAGTCCAAAGTCTCAGCATCACTTCCAGCCAAAAAGCCTCTCGCCTTCCACAGACCCTTGTTTTTATCCCCCAGAATCAGGTACATCCCAATGGTGGGATCAGATACTACCCAATGGTGGAAGCAGAATCAGGTACCACCCTAAGGTGGGGGCAGAATGCCAGGTCACACCCTAGGGTAGGGCACAATCACCGATCAGGGTAGGGTCAGTAACATAATAATCCCCTAAAATATTTACATACACAACAATTATCACAGTAAATCCTTCTCTACTCTACCTGTACTCACTGCTCTTTGTGGTGACTTCCTTTCCTGGGTTGGATCTCATGACCCTTATCTATATTGTCTATAGATATTATTACCATACTATCTCTTGCTTTTCTTTTGTTTTCCCCACTTGCAAGGGACAAAATATGGAACGCTTTATGAATTTGTGTGTCATCCTTGTGCTGGGGCCATGCCTATCTTCTCTGTATCGTTCCAATTTTAGTATATGTGCTGCCGAAGCGAGCACCTCTTGCTTTTCTTATATCCCACAAATGAGTGAGATCATTCTATGTCTATCTCTTTCCCTCTGGCTCATTTCACTCAACGTAATAATCTCGATATTCATCCATGTATAAGCAAATTTCATGACTTAATTTTTCCTAACAGCTGCATAGTATTCCATTATTTAGCTGTACCACAAATTGTTTAGCCACTCTCTGTTGTCAAGCACCTGGGTTATTTTCAGATTCTAGTTGTTGTAAATAGTGCTGCACTGAACATAGGGCTGCAGAGACCGTTTTTGTAATGTATTTTTGTGTTCCTGGGGTATATCTCTAGGAATAGTAGTGCTGCATCATATGAAAACTCAATTTCTACCTTTTTTTTTTTTTTTTTTTTTGAGGAATCAGACTTGTATTAAAGTCATAGAAGATTCACATGTGGTTCAGGTCAAATGTTGAGAATATCAGAAAGATTTGATCCCAAGCACAAGCTCTCTAGTGAGGAGACCAGAAACAGACCTGGAAAAGAGACCCCCACTAGGTACAGAGGGGACCACATTTTCTAGCAGCCCCGGGGGTGAGGGAGGATTTGGGAGGTAGGACGAAAACGGAGGTGTAGGGAGGACAAATCGGTGACGGGAATCCCCCTGATTCTATGTAAATATGTACCTAAAATATTATTGTCAACAATATGTAAGCCACTATGTTCAAAATAAAAATTATATTAAAAAAAGATGAATTGATGGTATCACACATGGTGAAATGCTTGGATGGTGGCAAAATTCACATGGTCATTGTTTCTTTTTAAGTACAGAGTTTTGTGGGCTGTTGTGTGGGTTATTTTTCAGCTCTTTGAAAAATTGGGAGTGAGCCAAAGTACATATGATGGGGAGGAGAAAGGGCAGAAATGAAGCAGCAAAGTTTCCCTTGGAGGGACATGAGGGTAATAGAAAGCAAAGTCAAGAAAAAACCCTTTTCTCTATCTGGCTTCATGTATTTCTTATTGGTCCAATGAAATTAGGTTCACATTCTAGATTGGACATCTCTCTCCTTCTGACAGTCTGGACTGACAACACCTCTGTGACATGGAAGTAAAGACCTGGCAAAGCTTTTTGAATAATATTTATATTGTTTTCCAAAATACTGGATCAATCTGCAAGGCACTTATTGAACTTTACAAGAAAAATCATCTAACCCCATTAAAAATGGGGAGAAGAAAAAACTGATATTTCCTCAAAGGAGAAATTCAAATGGAAAAGGGCACCTGAAACATGCACCACATCATTAATTATCAGGGATTTTCAAATCAAAACAGCAACAAGATACCATCTTACACCACGGAGAATGTCATACATCACAAAAACTAGAACAACCAGTGCTGGTGTGGATGCAGGGAGAAAGGAATTCTCATTCAGTGCTGGTGGGAATGTAATATTCAATACTCTTAATTGGAGGAAGGCTTGGGCCACACCTGGTAACGCTCAGGGGCTACTCCTGGCTATTCACTCAGAAATCAAGCCTGGCTTGGGGGACCATATGGGATGCCGGGGATCAAACCATGGTCTGTCCTGGGTCAGCTACATGCAAGGCAAACGCCCTACCACTGCTTTATCACTCTGGCCCCTTTTTTATTTACTTTTTTTAAAATAAATATCCATACTGTCTTCCATTGGAGCTGAAACAGACAGCACTCTCAAAAGCAATAAATGAAAGCCCTTTTTATTTTTTTAAATGAGGTCTATCTTGTAAGCAGACTGCTTCTGAACTTTTATATTTTTATAACATAAAATTCTGAATATGAGTCTGGGAAATTGGGACATCATGATAGCAAAGCTGCCAAGTGAATGTAGTTTTAGGAGTATAGAATCGAAGTCTGTGAGAGTTGTTGGTTCTTAAAGCAAACTGTATTTTTTATGTAAACCCATCATTTTGTTTCCACCGCAGCATAAAATTTTATTTTTATTCACTATAGTTTGGGGGGGTCAAATAAAATCTTCCCACATTAAGAATTTATAGCCATGTTTTCATTTAAATTTTCTAAGAATGATTGAATGTCATTGCTTTTTATAATAATTTCTAGGGCTGCAGAGATGGTTGAAATAATTGAGACACATGTTTTGCCTATAAGAGCCCCAGATTCACCCCTAACATTGCATAATTCTCCCTGAGCACAGCACAAAGTAAAATAAAATAAAAATAATTCTCCCCAAGGAGAGTATTCTGTATTCTAGAAAACCTGTTTCACTGTTGAAAATCATATTTGAGTAAAATGTTCCTCACTAAAACAAACTCCCAAACCCACTCCTTCTTTATTACCATTATATTTCTATTTTGTTTGGGTCACACCTGGTGTTCTCAGGATTTATTTCTGGCTTGGCACTTATGGATCACTCCTGCCAGAGTTCTGGAAACCATATGTATACAGGGATTAAACCTAGGCTGATGGCAAGAAGGCAAACACCCTACTCACCGTACTACTACTTTAGCTTCTGCCTTTTTTTTTTTAATCTATGAAGCTGATAAATGGATGGCCACTAATTGAATCATAATGGTCTTAATTACTTTTATTCCCTCTCTGTTAAGACTTATAAATGCTATCTTTAGTTTAGTTCTGTTTTGGGAGTCACACTCAGTGGCACTCGGGGACTACTCTTTCCTAGAGTGACTCCTGGTTGTTTATTTGGGGGCATATATAGTGCTGAAGATTCAAATCAACCAGGATCAACCACATTCAAGATAGATATTTTTACCTTTGATATTATCTCTTGGGTATCATATAATAAATTTAGAAGAATGACTGTTCTATTTGGTTTACAGAACCATGATTGTCCTATGTTGCCAGTGAGAATATTCTCCTAGTGAGAATACATTTTAGAAATTTATAAGACTGTTTTATCTTACAGAGACTTTAAAGCCATTGGGTAAATGATAAAGTTTTGTTTTATGTGTATGGAAATTAAATCTTTGTCTTCAAAGTGGCATAGGTGAGGGAACTCAAAGTAGAAGAAAAGTCTGCTCTTTTCTATTTTAACATGATTTAATGAGTTCCACAACGTTTCTTGAATGGGTTTTGAGTGGATTTGAGGTTTTAGACTCGAAGTCTGAATAATGCTGACTATTTGGTGTCTTGGTAGAGGTTTAATATAATGGCCTTTTGGCAATAACATTGTCCATTTGAGTGATTAGTAAAATTGTCTTAGTTTTCTTGGCTTGACAGGTATATATATGTCTCTTAGCCCCTTCATCTTTCTGTCCATGCACTAATAATTTAACCACAGAAGATGAACTTTATTAGTGAGAAATGGATAAGCAATAGTTTGATGATAGGATAGAAAGAATATTGCCTAAGGTAAAATAACTAGGGTATATTAGATGATTATTGCATCACAACTTAAACAAACAGGATCATCCTTAAAAAGTGAACCGTGACTGAACAGAACCTACCTTGGGACCAATAAGGCAAACCCTACCCTAGGCTGTAGCCCAGGACTCATAAAAAAAACAACAGCAACAACAACAACAACAACAACAACAAGATGTCTTATTGCAGAGGCCTAACTTGGACAACAGAAACTGAGCAGAACCTTTGGATCCATAATATCTTAGGCTTCGGCTTAGGGACTGAACGAAAACAGGGAGCAAATGTTACAGAAGACTGAACACAACAACAACGATGGATAGGAACCTCAAGAATCTCCTAGAGACTCTGTCCTAGACCCTGACCTATAACCCACGCAAATACCAAGATCGCTAGCTATAGAGGCTTGATTTTCTCACACACAACCGAGAGGAAACTTTCCTGGCATCACAAAAAAGCCTTTGGGATGGGGTAATGAGTATATATGGAGCCAGGGGTTGATCCCATGATGGTATGCTTCAAGGATGGAGAAACCCTGAATCTCTAAGGCCACGGGAATTCCCTTTCTTCCTTATGCTTACTGTGCCTATGCAAAAAAAAAAAAAAAGTGGGAGAAACGCCAAACCCTGCCACTCCAGCACCCATACTTTCTTGTTTTGTTTTGATTTGTTAGTTTTTGACTTTATTTTCCTTCTCTTTTTTTCTCCCACTTTTCTCTTTCTTTTTCACTCTTGTGGTTATTATTTGGTGATTTATTTTTTTTTATTTTTTATTTGCCAGGTGCATTATCTTCCATTTTTCTTTTTTCTTTTTTTTCTCTCCTCTTTCTTTTTTGGTAGTTGTTACCAATTTTTTTCTCCTTTTTTTCTTATCCCTTTTATCTCCAATGATGGTGGAATAGATGCTCAATCTACAACAAGCTGTAAAGTGGAGACCAGTTGCACTAGCATTCTGGGGGGGGGTAAAGGAGAGAGATATGGGATACATGCTGGGAACAAGGGTGGAGGAAGGACAGCACTGGTGGTGGGAATGCCCCTCATTCATTGTCACTATGTACCATAAATGGATGCAGTGAAAGATTTGTAATGCACTTTGGTCACAATAAAAATTAAAAAAAAAAAGATCAATATCACTACCAAAGTAAAAAAAAAAAAAGTGAACATAGGGGCCGAGAGAAAGCAGAAGGATGGTGGTTCAAATCCTGGCATCCCATATTGTCCCCAGCCTGCCAGGAGCGATTTCTGAGCGAAGAGCCAGGAGTAACCCCTGAGCGCTGCCTGGTGAGACGCAAAAGTAAATAGAAAAAAAGTGAACTTAGATTATGTCAATCATAAATGAATTTTAGAATGATATGTTGCCCAATAATTTAGTCTGGAAAATCACAAAGAAATTGTAGAATCATGTAGAAAATTTAGAGAAAAAACTGCATAAAAGAAAAAATAAAGAAATAGGTAACATCTAGATAGTTTATATATATTTATTCATCTACCTTTATGAAACTGGATAATTCTAAATAATTATGTTACTCATAACTTTAAGAACCATGCTGCAAATCTTAAAATACACCTAAATATATAATGAATTTTATTTTCCCTAGAAGAGTATGTTTTCTAAGTTTAGCATCTTAAATGGAAAATTCAGAGAAAAACAGTTTCATTTCTCATATTTTTGTATCACAGCCTAGAGGATGATGTATTAAAATTAACTTTAAAAAGTGCTTACCCTTTAGATTAATACTTGTGAAACTGAGCATTAGACTACATTCAGTCTAAAACTATGTTCTTCAGGAAACTATTATGGTTAGGAGCCTAAAATCAGTTTAAATCTGGTGCTACTAATCATCACTATATTAAAAAAACAACTATACAATCTTGCCTTTAAGTACAAGGGTCCAGGCTTTACTTGTGGTTAGTCATGTGCAAAACAGAACGAAAACTTCCACTGTCAGTTTACATTGATTCCCATCTGCCATGAATGTAACCCATGATCCCTTTTCCATCGGGTATTTTGGATTCTTGTTTCTACTTCACAAAGAATCTGCAATCACTTATTCTGTGTGTCTCACCCAATTCTTGAAGAGAGACAACACTTGAAAATATAATGGCCAGATGATCTCAGGATGCAAGAATCCTTCAGATGTTTGCTGAAAACTATTGAAAGATGCTTCAGTTTGACAAAAGCAGGAAATGTTAATTTTCAGCTCTTTTATAAATAGAGGGATGATGTGTAAAGGGAAAACTGTTGTCACAGCAAATGTACACTTGAGTGATTCAAACCTAATTAGTGGTTATATGATTCACTTTGAATATATTTACTGTAACAACTGGTAAACTGCTTTTCAAATTCAGCTGTTGAATAGACTCAGTTTTTTTTTAAAAAAACAAAACAGCTCTGAAAAATTTTCTTTATTCTCTTTACACCTTCTTTCTTGACATATGTGCTACATAAAATCAATGATGCTTCTTTCATCTTTGTTTTTTCTCTCCCTCAAATTCTTCCTGCAAATTTTCCAGAATTCTTACTTGGTGAAACACTCTTATCTGTGTTCACTTATTTCCAGCAACATAGAATATGAATTTTATTTGGTAAAAAAATATAGTAGCAAGAGAAGTACTTAATTATGAAAAATAAGGAGATATTCCTTGAAAAACTCTTTAACCACTTCAGAGCAATTGATTTATTGGTAATTTATTAGTAATTTTTGCTATATTCTTTGTTAAATACTTAACTAGGTATGATAAAGAACAGAGAAATTGAAATAGAATGTTGAGTTAGTCATTGCAAGCAATGTTCAACATGGTTCATTAAATGAAATCCAAATAAAGCATGAGATTTTGTTTTGGATCTTTTATTTTGGGAGATTCTTTCCAAAAATTAAGTACCCTAAAATACAATACATGCTTCAAATTCCTCTCATTTGCAAGTTTTAAAAAAGATGACACAAATTGCACATTTGTGATAGATACTTTGGAAAATCAAGATGCTTATAAAGAAAATTGTGTTATTGTATTACTCATAATGCTTAGAAGTATTTCGTTTCCCAAACGTTTCCAGTCTCTGCATGTGGAAAAAAATGGAGTCATTATGTGCACATTTTTGTAGTTTCTTTGAGAACATTTTTCCCAAGTGCCTGCTTGTATTTCTGCATTCCTCAGTGAGCTCTTTGAAAATCTGATTCCCTGTTCCAAAGATTGACAATGATCCACAAAGAGTGCAGCTGTGCCATAGATATGCCCAAATGTAGTTTTTTGAAAACTGAGATGTTTTTTAAAGATAAAAATATGTTGTTTACTGCTTTTGTGAAGACTTAGCTATCAGTAATAAAATATATTAAAATAAGCATAAACTGTTATGCATATTTTGGTATACAGTTGAGGAAAAGAAAGCTTCTACATAGACTTAGAGAAATAGTTCAAAGAATAAATTATCAATAGAGTGAGGAGGGGAAAGTTAGCTGGTTTGGAAAAATTTTGCCTCTAAGAAAAGGGCTGCATTATCCTTTATTTTTATTTTGTTTTGTTTTGTTTTGTTTGATTATCTGTTTTATTTTGGGGTTATACCTGACTGTTCTTATGGCTTATTCTGAGCTCAGCTCTTTTTAATCATAATTACTCCTGGATATATTTGAGGAAACATGCAATGCTAGGGATTGAACCTGGGTAGGTAGCAGGCAAGGCCCTTGCCTGTTAGATTATCTCTCTGTTCCTGGTTTTTATTTCTTTGATATTTTTGTCCAAGAAAATTGTGCTTGGGAACCACCAAATTTTAAGTATGGAGTGAATAAAAACAAACTTTCGTTTTGGTGTTCACATAGATGTTAGCTTCATAACAAATGAACCAACCAACCAATCAACAAACAAACAGAAAATTCTTTGACTGTAAAATACTTTTATCCTGATGAGGTCAGTCATATAATTTTATTTTATTTTTGATTTATAGTAAAAGACATATGAAAAGATTATTCTGACAGTAAAGAGAAAATTAGATAGTGGGTGGATAGTCTGCTGTGAGGTCAGATTCTTAAATACTGTGGTTGAAATCTTAAAAAAATTTATAAGGCTGAATGATTTTATTACCACTAATAACCCTTGTGGCTTTGAAAGCTAAAATAATATGGGTAATCAAAATTTATGCTTTAGGACAGAAGATGATTATCTGCAGAGAGGAAGGAAATTCTTTCCCCAATGCTCTCTGCTAAACTATACCATGGATGAATAACTGCATAGCGTTTTTGGCTCAGGATCCTATGGTAGGAGTGAGATTCTGTTTTGTTGACTGTAGACTAAATGATCTGAATCTTAACTTAGTGAGAAAGGAACATACAGAATTGCTGCAAAGTAGGTGACAATGGTTCTGGGATATTTGGCCTCCTCTTTGAGAGGTTAGTTTTTCAGAATGTGGGGTTTTAGTCTCATAAATTTACTAAAGTAGCTCTTTTATGTGGGAGATGTACAAAACTTCTACCATTTTTTTTTTTTTTTTTTTTTTTGTGGTTTTTGGGTCACACCCGGCAGTGCTCAGGGGTTACTCCTGGCTCCATGCTCAGAAATTGCTCCTGGCAGGCACAGGGGACCATATGGGACGCTGGGATTCGAACCGATGACCTCTTGCATGAAAGGCAAACGCTTTACCTCCATGCTATCTCTCCAGCCCCAACTTCTACCATTTTTGAAGCTTTTCCTCCTTTATATTCATCCAAATTTATTTGGAGTATTTTCAACGAGTTGAGAAGACGACTTAAAAATGCTCTGTTTGATTTTGGTGATGGGAATTCCCCTGATTCAATGTTAATATGTACCTAATATTACTCTGAAAGATATGTAATCCACTTTGGTCAAAATAAAAATTATTATTATAAAAATGCTCTGTTTGATCTGTATCTAGAGAAGACAGATTTTTATTATACTGCAGCTGGTATGAATTTTTTTTGGTGAAATTGTTTAAAAATAAAAAAAAAAACAAAAACTTCCAGAATCAGGTCTGAGAAAGAAATTTACTGATTTCTTTATCTTAATCTGAGTAAATCAAGCTCACAGCTTCTCATCAGAAGCTAAATTTACATTATTCAATTACTACCCATTCATTCACAAATGGATTTGTATCCCTTATGTTGTCCAGAAATGTAATTCAAAAGAGTCTGTGTATAGTGGTATTCTAATAATAAATTTATTGTAATACATGCAAAAATGGAAAGATAAAGATATAGGTAATATTTTAAAAGTATTTTAATTCATTGAAATTTTTTATTATTTATAGTTATTAGTGAACAAACTTCATTGAGCATGCTTTATACAGTTTTTAAAATCTTATTGTATCATTGATTAAATATGACTCATATCTAGTTTATTTTCGCAGTTGGTTTAATGAAGACAACAAGAGGAAAAGATACTTACAATAGGTAAGTAGGCTCAGATGGATAAAGTGCAAACTTGACTTCATTTGAGGAATGTAATCTTTGTTCATATTTAATAATAGAACAATTTGGTTAAAATTCACTTGATACATAGCCATATTTCTTTCTTTTTAAATATGGAACGCTTCACGAATTTGCATGTCATCCTTGCGCAGGGGCCATGCTAATCTTCTCTGTATCGTTCCAATTTTAGTATCACCGGAGCCATATTTCTAGTGAGTTACTATGTCTCATCCATTCATATAAAGTGTTCCTTTGATACATTTCACTAAAGTTCCAAATTCAGTGAAATGTACTCAACATAGATGATTTTCAAAAAGTCTAAAAACTGTTTCTAACTTTTTTAAGTATACAGATTATTTGTTCACTTAATTTTAGTAGCAAGATAACTGCAAAATATTTGCAGTTACCCAATACCTGCTTTCAAGAGGCTCTTTCCATAGCTGAAAATTATTTCAGAATGTAATAATTTTTCCACTATCTTCTAAAATATCAACTTTACCTGGAAAAAGTTCAGATTTTAAAGAGTGTACATTTTATGTAAAACATAATCTGAAACATGAAAAGAAATCTGAAACATGTCTTTTATAAAAATCATTTTAATTTATGCCTAAATTTGATGGTTCTTTGAATTGTTTGCCATTAGATTGCATTAAATTGGGGCCAGAGCGGTAGCGCAGAGAGGGGGTGCTTACCTTACACACAGCTGACCCAAGATGGACCTTGGTTCCATCCCCGGCATCCATATGGCTCCCAAGCCAGGAGGATTTCTGAGTGCAAAGCCAGGAGTAACCCCAAAGTGTCACTGGGTTTGGCCCAAACAAAACAAAACAAAACAAAACAAAACAAAAAGATTGCATTAAATTAAAGGTAAATCACAATTTTTGTTTGTTTGTTTGACCACATCCAGTGGTGCTCAAGACTGACTTTATGCTCTGCACTCAGAATGACTCCTAGATGACTTGGGGGACCAAATGGATCGCCAGGGATTGAATCTGGGTCAGCTGCATGCAAAAGCAAGTGCTTTATTCCACTGTACTATCTGTTCAAAAGGTGACCACAATTATATCTCATTCCACTACAACCAGGGGTCTCAAACTCAATTTATCTGCGGGCCGCAGGAGGCAAAGTCGGGGTGACCTTGAGTGCAAAGTCAGTAGTAAGCCTTGAACATTGGGGGGTGTGATCCAAACAACTAAAACAAAACAAAACAAAACAAAACAAAAAAAGATTCCTCTAGGGCAGGGCCACAAAATGTTGTACAGAGGGCCGCAAACCGCTTAATAAGCTGCAGTAGAGAGTGGTATATAAAAAGTGGGGGGAAGTATAAGGATGTATGTTAACTTTCTGTATTGTAGATCTACCTCTTACTAGTTAGTTAGATATTGTGACCAATTAAGAGCAATTGACTAATGAACTATAATTATGGTCTCCCGAGCCTGCCAGGAGCAATGTCTGAGTGCAGAGCCAGGAGTAAACTCCTGAGCACTGCTGGGTGTGGCTCAAAGCAAACAAACAAACAGACAAACAAACAAAAAAGCCTTCAAAAACAAAAAACTAGAGAGAGAGAGAAAAAAACAGAGAAAATATTTCTCTAGAAATAGAAATGAAAAGGTTAGATTAATTTAATCCTTAGTTGTAGGAATCTCATTATGGAATTAATGACCTTACAAGGAAGAAGAATATAAGATATCTTTTTCTTATTCTTCCCTTCCCTCTCCATTTCTCCATCCTTCTTGCCTCTACCTTTCTCCCTATCCCCATCACCATCTTTCTCTCCTTCCTCTTCTCTATCCTGTGAAAATAGGGCAAGAAGGGGGCATTATGCAAATCAGGAAAAGCATACTCATTTGATTAGCAAAATATATTAATTTCAAAATTAGAACCTGGGACTTAGAATATCTGAATTTGAGTTTCTCACCCTGATATTATGTGGGATTGTGGAGAAATTGTTACCAAAACAGTGTTATTAACATATGAAATGATCCCCATAAAGTAACTTAACAATAAAATATTGCAGAAGTTGATGTTACAAGATGTTATATGATACAGAAAAGATATTTCTTTTGCTCTCCAGTAATGTGTGATCACAAAGAGCTAATTGAATTGAAAATAATATTAAGAGTGAGTTTTGTAAACCATGGTGCCTAAAATACAAATAAAACAAATAAACAAAAATGTAACACATGTCATATGGGGGGGCTGCATTGTCTGTATGTAATAATTCATGTAGATTTTGAATACTTTATTATGGTTTCCTTTGCCAGATGTACTTTTCTACCCTGATTTCTTTCAACATTATGAAAAAAAATTTTGCATATAGCTTTTTTCCCACTTGACAATCTTAAATTTGCTGTGTAGTAACATATCAAATAATTGAGAAATGAAATTTTATTCTTGGGATTATTATACTCTCTTATTTCATTAAATAAAAATGAGGAATTCAAATACCAAGATAAACAATTGTATTAAGGTTTATATCAATAAAGTTCTTTTCAATCCTTATTCTTTTCTTTTTTTTTTTTGGGTTTTTTTTTGGTTTTTGGGCCACACCCGTTTGACGCTCAGGGGTTACTCCTGGCTATGTGCTCAGAAATCGCCCCTGGCTTGGGGGGACCATATGGGACGCCGGGGGATATAACCGCGGTCCGTTCCTTGGCTAGCGCTTGTAAGGCAGACACCTTACCTCTAGCGCCACCTTCCCGGCCCCAATCCTTATTATTTTCAAAGGTCATAAATAAAAGATGAGAGGCAGAAAAGGAGAGAAATACAATGATTTTTTTTTCTCTTTAAATTCTAGATCTTGGTTACAAAATATATTTACATTATTGACAAAATGAGTAGTACTTTCTGCTAATGATTTTAAATTAATTATAGTGCTGAATATAATTCATACATTTTAATATAGCTTTTCATGTATATACTTTCTTATGGTGGGAATGTTTATTCAGCTTGTTCTATCTGGGGGTATTTTAATCTCTTAGAATTATATACAAACCCCCCAGGAACAGTCTCTGAATCCAGCAATGTCAGCTCAAATTTCAGAACTATGGAAGAGTTATGTTAGCAATTACAGGACATGTTCCTTATGGGTTCATAGACCTTTATCACACAAACACAAGATATTTAATTTGAAGCTATGTCCTCTTTTTCCATTTTTGGAGTGGGGTAGTAAAAGAAAAGAATAAAAACTAAGTATGACTCTACTGATAAAGACAAAGAAAAAGAGACTGGATATGTAATATGTAACATTACAGTCTTTATTGATCATCTTTTTTACTTTAAAAAATCTGTGTAGGGGCTGGAGAGATATCACAGCAGTGGGGTGTTTGCCTTGCATGCAGCAGACCTGAGAAAGGATCCAAATGGGAAGCATTCCCTATGGTTCCCCAGCCTGCCAGGGGCTCTTTACTTTTCTTTCTTCTTTCTTTTTCTTTCTTTCCTTCTTTCTCTTTCTTTTCTTTCTTTCTTTTCTTTCTCTCTTTCTTTTCTTTCTTTCTTCCTTTCTTTCTTTCTTTCTTTCTTTCTCTCTTTCTTCTTTCTTTCTTTCTTTCTTTCTTTCTTCTTTTTTTCTTTCTTTCTTTTTTTCTTTTTTTCTTTCTTTTTTCTTTCCTTCTTTCTTCGTTCTTTCTTTCATTTTATTTATTTATTTCTTTTTCTTTCTTTCTCTGTTTCTTTGTTCTTTCTTCTTTCTTTCTTTCTTTCTTTCTTTCTTTCTTTTCTTTCTTTCTTCTTTCTTTATTCTTTCTTTTTTTTTTCTTTCTTTCTTTCTTTCTTTCTTTCTTTCTTTCTTTCTTTCTTTCTTTCTTTCTTTCTTTCTTTCTTTCTTTCTTTCTTTCTTTCTTTCTTTCTTTCTTTCTTTCTTTTCTTCTTTCTTTCTTCTTTCTTTTCTTCTTTCTTTTCTCTCTCTATTTCTTTTTCTCTTTCTCTATTTTTTCTCTTTTTTCCTTCTTTCTTCTTTCTTTTCTCTCTTTCTCTCTATTTCTTTCTTTCTTCTCTCTCTCTCTCTCTCTCTCTCTCTCTCTCTCTCTCTCTCTCTCTGTTGGTTTTTGGGACACACCTGGTGATGCTCAGGGTTTACTCCTGATATAAGCTCAGAAATTGCCCCTGGCTTGGGGGACCATATGGGACTCCAGGGGATTGAACAGCAGTCCATCCTAGGCTAGCACAGGCAAGGCAGATGCCTTACTGCTTGTGCCACTGCTCCAGCCCCACTAGGGGCCATTTATGAGTGCAGAGCCAGGAGTAACCCCTGAGCACCACCAGCTGTGGCTCCAAAATCAATCAATAAATAAACAAAATTTAAAAAATAAAAATAACTTAAAAATTTATGTAAAGGGTTAGAATGAGAGAGCAGAAGGCAAGAAGCTTGCCTTGCATGCAGCTGACCCAAGTTCTTTCTCTAGCACCCCATTTAGGTATTCAAGCTTTTCCAGGAGTGATTCCTGAGCAGAGCCAGGAGCAAGCCCCAAGCAATGCTGAGTGTGACCCCCAAACCAAAATACATATATAAATCAGCCAAAATTTTCTTGTGAAATAAGCTGAATATTGTATTTGTCTGCATTAAAGAAGAATGGTAATTATTATAGTAAAAATTGTTTGATAAAAAATATTTAGTCAGGGCCGGGAAGGTGGCGCTAGAGGTAAGGTGTCTGCCTTGCAAATGCTAGTGTAGGACGGACCGCGGTTCAATCCCCCGGCGTCCCATATGGTCCCCCCAAGCCAGGGGTGATTTCTGAGCGCATAGCCAGGAGTAAACCCTGAGCGTCAAACGGGTGTGGCCCAAAAACAAACAAAAAAATGTTTAGTAAAATATAGATTCTGAGAAAATTCCTAAACTGAAAAAAATATAGCTATTGAAGAGAAAGGGGTTGTACATAAATGAAAAAGACATTATTCCTGTTATTGAACAATTTATGAACTAAAGGGAAATTAAGCAAATATTGAAATCTTGAGCCATATTTTTCTTACAGACCTTTCCCTTTATACTTTGGTGGGCAGAGATTTCAAAATATAATTTATAATTATTTTTGATGTTTTCTTTTGAGGGGGAATTGGTATTAAGGAAAATATCAAATAGTTTATTTCAAGAATGGCCATAGATAACAGAGTTCTGACAGTTTATTTTTATTTTTATTTTCAATGAGTAATAGTAGATTACTTAAAACATGAGAGAGGGAGCTTACTATATGAATAATGGAGAATTGAAATTTACTTCAGGGTCAAGTCTCAGAGACAGAAAACTATCTTCACAACAGGAACAAATCTAGAGAACACAGAGTCAATATTCCTTCCAAAGTGACCGTTTCCATCTCTGTGAACATAATTTAATTGCTTGCTAGTTTATTTTAGGGAGGGCAATTTATAAATATTTAAGGACTAATCAATTGTGTGTATTTTTTAGTTGTCTAGATATTACTTCTTGAACATAGACTAAATTATAGCAAATAGCTGCAGAGTGAAATAGACATTTTAAATCTTTTTCTTATTTTAAAAGTACCTATAAACTAATTAATTACAAAATTTTATTGACTTGATTAGAAGCTTTGGAAACATGAAGAAGTCAAAAAGTTAAGAGAAAATAAGAAAAAGAGTAGAAAATTGGATATATGATTTTTTTCTCACTGCTATTATTTTCAACACTTAATTTTTGTATAGAAACTATTTAGAAGTATTTTAGGATATTATTTTCTATGTGATTATCTTTTGTTGTCAGTATAAATACAAATGTGGTCCTTTACATTTCTTCTCCCTCAATATATATGATTTTATTTTTAAAGCCAAAATCTTTTAACATGGATGGATATAAAAATTATTGTTTTGTTTTGGGCCACACCTGTCAGTTCAGAGGCTATTCCTGTCTTAGAGGTTGCTCTTTTAGTGCCAGGGAGGCCAGATGGTGCCAGAAATTGAAACTGGGCTTCCTGAATGCAGACCCTGTACTTAAGCATTTCCTTGTGCATAAAAAGAATTTGAGTCATACTGTATTGACATAGTATTTTAGAAATTTTAGGATCACTGAATGCTAGTATTTATTCTTTAGTTTAATATTGATTTTTAGAAGAGTGGCTCAGTGATAGTACTTTTGCACAGCCTCATTGAATCATCATAAAACATTGTATAAGTTAAAAAACAATAGAGACACTTGTGATGGAGGGCATTAGATTCTTAGAACACTTATTTACCCCCATAGCTAAAAGTTTATACCTGTTGGTCATATTCTAATTTCATTCTTTCTCTGGTAACCATATTTCTCCTGTACATTTCTCTAGGTTTGTTTTCATATATAACACATTTAGGTAATTTGATATATTTCTTTTTCTGTCTGATATATTTCACTTAGTATAGTTCTGTTTGTACTGTCACAAATGACAGAATTTTGATCTTTTACATTGCTGAGTAACATTCCACAAAATATATTTTATTGTCTTCATACATGCATCCATCAATGGACATTTAGGTTGTTTCCTTACATTAGAGGCTATTATGTCAATAAATACAGGGCTCATAATCTCAGAATTTCTGAGATTCTGATTTCACAGATGTTAACTTCTCCACTAGTCCCTTTAAATTTCCATTGTCAAAGGTCACTTAAGCTGTGTGTCTTGGAAGCAGTAGCATTAGGAAGGCAGTACTTGACATAGCAGTTAGGAGAAAACAACGGTGGCAATAAGAGAAAATAAAACAGAAAATGTGGATTTTTCAGAGTTCAAAGGCTCATCATGCATTTTTTGTTTTTTTTGGGTTCAAAAATCTGAGCGGTGATGCTCAAGGGTCACTCCTGGCTATGTGCTCAGAACTCGCTCCTGGCTGGGGGACCATATGGGATGCCAGGGAATCGAACCTCGGTCAGTCCTAGGTCAGCTGCGTGCAATGCAAATGTCCTACCGCTGCACCACCGCTCTGGCCCCATCATGCATTTTTTTATGGTCTGAAAACTGCCTGGACTATTTTTGGTGACGATTTGGGTAACATCATGCAGTGCTCAGGGGTTACTCTTGAATTTGCTCTCAGGGGTCATTTCTGGTGGTGCTTGGAGACCATAGGATGCCAGGATGGAATGCAGGTTGGCTGCATGCAAGGCAAATACCCTACCCATTATGGTATCGCTCTGGCCCTTGTCTGTACTTTTTGGAATGCTTTATTAGGAAGTGAATGTGAGTCATGAAAGATGTATTGATTTATTGGGACAGTGCAATTTCAGTATTACACCAGGAAGGATTATCATCTTCTATTTGGGTGCATATTTATTTCCATTTTGATGCCAGAATAATAATAATTATTATATGAGCCTCACAGGGGATATTTTAATAATTAAAGTGATAATGTCCTAAGAATTATGACATGCATATATACAGATACAAAGCAAAGTAAGTAAAGTAAAATGTATTTAATGAATAATTTAATGCAACCGAATCCTTGTCTTTGTCAAACAATTTATGAGATGCAGTGAACTTCAATTTATTATTTTAAGTGTTTTTCTTGTCATTATAGTATTATCTTCAAAAAGATAAAAAATATATTACATTTTTTGTTACCAGAAGTGTGATGTTTTCTTTCCTCTTGTTTGTTTATTTATTTATTTATTTATTTATTTATTTATTTATTTATTTATTTATTTATTGGCTTTTAGGCCACACCCGGTAACACTCAGGGGTTACTCCTGGATATGCACTCAGAAGTCGCTCCTGGCTTGGGGGACCATATGGGACACCAAGGGATCGAATTGCGGTCCATCCTAGGCTAGTGCTGGCAAACCAGACACCTTACCTCTAGAGCCACCGCTGTGGCCCCTGTTTTTTTAATTATTTATTTATTTATTTATTTATTCATTTATTTGTTTATTTATTTATTTTTGGTTTTGGGGCCACACCCGGTAGTGCTCAGGGATTACTCCTGGCTTTTGCCCTCAGAAGTCGCTCCTGGCTTGGGGGACCATATGGGACGCCGGGGGACCATATAGGATGTGGGGGGATCGAACTGCGGTCCTTCCTAGGCTAGCGCTGGCAAGGCAGACACCTTACCTCTAGCGCCACCATGACAGCCCCGTGTTTTTTATTTTTTAAATAATTTTTATTGTGACCAAAGTGAATTTGAATCTTTCACAGTAATATTAAAGGTACGTATTTGTTTATTTTCTAAACCACATCTGGTGGTGCTTAGGGCTTACTCCTGAATCTGTTCTTAGGGCTCATTCCTGGCAGAATATTGGGGACCATATGTGCTGTTATGGCTTGAACCTCTGGTTGGCCTCTTGCAAAGTATGCGCATTGCCCTCTCTACTTCTCTTGACTTTTTCTTTAATACTCACAAAAGGTTTATTTCAATATGTAATTCAAGTGACAGCTTAAAACTAACAATGTTTTAATAGGGAAAGCTTTGTTATTTGGGGAGGAATTTTTTCTTTTTCATCTAAACATGAGAATGAGCAAGTTTTTCATTTCTGTTATTAATGGATGTGACTCTGTGTGCATATTGAGGCATGCATGAGTGAGTGTGGCATAGCTTAAAGGCCTTTTCCCCCTTCTATCCTCCATACCTCACTATGCTGAGTCACTTTTAAACTACAAAATTGTTAACTTAAACTCCCATTTAAAAGATGATGGAACATTACTGGGCTAAAAAATGGTTGTAGAAGACCTAGCAACTGTAGACATTTGGATTAGGAGAGTTTTTGTTTTTCTCATTTTTACTTCTAGGCACATTAAATGATGAAAGAACTATTTTCTCTAATTTGATTCGACTTCTCTGATTTAGCTTTGAGCAGAGTTCTGCTGTTAATTTCTTGGTATTTTTCTTCTATTCAGAGTCACCTAGTTAAGATTATAGTGTGATCAGCCTATATGAAAATTTCTTAGATTATGTTAGTTGTGGTCTTGGTTAGATGTGTAAAAGTGAAAGCTGCATTTATTGAGCACAAAGTATTAATCAATTTTTTTTCTCTAGAAGTCTAATGACTAGAGATTAATGCTCTGAGCTAGGCAAGTTGGGTCACTTCAGATGGTCAGTAAGGATTCCAGACACCTCTGTTCGTGATTTCACAATATTTAATATATTACTCTTTTGAAATTGTCAAAGATAGTTTGCTACTACATCCATATTCTGGAAATCATGATAGAGAGAAGGGAAGTAAAATAGCTTCATTCTAAAAACAAATAAAAAAAATAGCTTCATTCTTTTTAAAGGCATATGCTTAAGTGGCACATATGACTTCCATTCAGATTCTATTCCAGCAGCCTAGGGTCAGGACAGATATACCTACAAGTGAAACTAAGATATATTTATTTTGGGCCAGAGCGGTGGCGAAGTGGTAGGGCATTTGCTTTGCACGTGGCTAATCTAGGATGGACCGTGGTTTGATCCCCCAGTATCCCATATGGTCCCCCAAGCCAAGAGCAATTTCTGAGCACGTAGCCCCCCCAAAAAAAAGACATAGTTATTTTAAGTGACCATGTAACCACATACTCAGTAGACTACATTTCATTTGGGAGCAGTAGACAACATATCATTCTCAATGATATATCAAAAGTTAGTTCATAGCACAAAAGTAAGCACAATTAAGAAAGCTAAAATTAAATTTTCTGAGCACAGTGACATGAAACTATAAATTAGTAACAGATAAGCGACTGGAAAATTCAAAATTATGTCGAAATTAAGGAAAGCATAGTTAAGACAGGGAAGGGACCACCTGGACAATAATAGTTGGAAATGATCACTCTGGAAAGAACTGAGTGCTGAAAAGAGGTAAAGTGATATGCATGATATTCTCTAAGTATCATAATTATAAACATGATGTCTAAAAGGAAAATAAAGATAGGTAGAGAGTAAGTGAGAGAAGAGAGAATAGTATCTGCAATCTAGGTAGGATGGGTGGGGACTAAGGATATTGAAGGTGGGAAATGAACTCTGGTGAAAGGACAGGTATTGGAACATAAGATAACTGACACTCAACCACCACCAACTTTTTGACTGCATCTCAATTTCAAACCATTCCCATAGAACAACCCCAAATGTGGAAATTAAATGAATATATGAGATCAAAAAAATAAAGAATATTTTGAAACAGAGGCCAGAAAGATAGCACAGTGATAGGGCGTTTGCCTTGCATGCAGCCAATCAGGAAAGAATCTGATTCAATTTTCAGCATCCCATATGGTTCCCTGAGCCTGCCAGGAGCTATTTTTGAGTGCAGAGCCAGGAGTAACCCCTTAGCGCCTCTGGTGTGGTCCATAAAATGAAAAAAAAGAAAGAAAGAAAGAAAGAAAGAAAGAAAGAAAAAGAAAGAAAGAAAGAAAGAAAGAAAGAAAGAAAGAAAGAAAGAAAAAAGAAAAGAAAACTCAGTTCTTTTGAATCAAATGAAAAAGGAAACAAAATATGTGAAATGTATGGTATACAGCAAACAAATATTTTAAAGGGGATCTTTGCAGTGAAAAATAACTACTTTAAAACTTTAAGATCTCAAACAGACAACCTAGCATTATACCTCAAGTAGAAAAAGAACTAAGTGTAAAGTTAACATAAGGAAAGTGATAACAAAGATCGCAGAAGAAATAAATAAAATATAGAATAGAAAGAGAGTAGAAAGAGGAAATAAAAAAAGAGTTGTTTATCAAGTGAACTGACAAACTTTTAACTAGACTTAATGGAAAATATTCAAATAATTAAAATTATTGGTCCAGAGTGATAGCACAGAGGTAGGGCATTTGCCTTGCACACTGCCAACCCGGGCGGGGCCTGGATTTGATCCCTGGCATCCCATATGGTCCACTGAGCCTGCCAGGAATTATTCCTGTCAGGAATTATTTCTGAGTGCAGAGCCAGGAGTATCCCCTGAGCACTGCAGGGTGTGGCCAAAATACTCCCCTAAAACGAACAAGCAAACAAACAAAAAATAAAGAAATGTAAACTAAAAAAATACATATATATATATATATAAATAAAAGGTGAGACATTTAGTGGATACTATAAAATCTAAGGGGAATGAAAGTAATGTGAACACTGCTACTCCAGCAAATTGAAGGATGATTAATTTGCATAAACATGAAAATAGATAGTGTGGAAAATAGAAAATCACAATAGATCGATAATGAATAAAGCAATTGAATCAATAATTATAAATCTCTTCATACAGTAAATTTTCTTTCTTTCTCTGTTGCAAGATAAATTTTATTTAAAGTTACACAGGAAAGTGTGAGAGGAAAAGAAAGAGAAGAGGTAAGTGTTCAAAAGAAAACACTTTGGAGCTTTTCCAGAGTGGAAAAAGGAAGCAAAGCTCCATAGAACCAAGAAAGCAAGCATGTGTTCAAGGAGTAACACAAGCTTGAAGAGAAAGCTAATTTTTAAAATACCCGATAATAAACAGTTGAGTTTTGTTGGGTACATTTGGGCAGCCTTGAGGGAAGTCCTCTCTTCCTCTGTGACTTTAGCCACAAACATATAACAAACTTAATTTCTGGATTTAACAATGTTCTTTATAGTTCTTAACTATTTTATATAGTTTTATATATCTTATATATCATATATATCTTAATATATATCTTAATATAACATATATATATTTTATATCTTTTGGGGGGGTTGGGTCACACCCGGCAGCGCTTAGGGGTTACTCCTGGCTCTACGCTCAGAAATCGCTCCTGGCAGGCTCGGGGGACCATATGGGAAGCCAGGATTTGAATCAATGATCTTCTGCATGATAGGCAAATGCCTTACCTCCATACTATCTCTCCAGCCCCCATATATCTTATATCTTATATAGTTTTTCATATATTGGTTTATGAACTGTTTCTGATAACTCCACATTTCTTAACTATACATTTCCTGAAAAAATTTTAATTTAACTGAATTTTTATAGAAAATTTTAACATTTCTCAACCAAACTTTTCTTCATTTTTTAACTATACTTAGATAGTTTATGATATATTGCTTATTAACAGTTTCTGATTAATCCCAAGACTTAGAAGAACCCCATTTTATTTTAAGATGGGGAAACTAGGCTCAAAAGCTTTAAATTCTTTGAATCAGAAAACAAAAAATGAAGTAGATGTGAGTCAAAGATTCCTATCTCTGACACCTTGCCCAGAGCATTTTCTATTCACTTTAATCTTTTGACAATAACAGATCGTTTAAATATATAATTTATTGTGAAATCTCAGCACTCAAGTCTTCAAGAAGCACTCAAAAATCATTAAAAACTCATTCTAGTTTCTTGAGACGTAAACATTATTTTTTTTAATGAAAAAAAGTAAGAAATTCAGCTGCACTCACCATAGGAACATTGTCAGTTCCAAATTGTATTTCTTGTTTTTGTATTTCCCAGTTTGACACTAGAATTTCACATGTTCATTGCTATTCTCTGCTGTGATTCTAAGTGTAGCATCTTGACATGAGAAATCATTTTAAGCATATAGGGAGTGCCTGGTGCATAGTAACAATTGTCAATGAACCAGAGAAGAAAAATTAAGACTAGTCTATGCATGTGATAATTATGAGAGGAATTCATGATCTATAATAAATAATGTGAAGTATTCATAAGTGTTCATAAGAAATGTTAGAACAAAATGAATGCATCCATATGGCAAAAACCAAACAAACAAAACTAAAGGGATGCACTGGAGAGGACTTATTCTGATAAAGTCAGTCAAATTTCAGTCAATTCTAAGATAAGGACCTCTGGGAAGATTATTTATTTGGGAGATTATTATGCAGATAAAGAAGAGTTTGAAAGAATGTCACAAGAAAAGGAGATATAAAGAGTTATTATTGAGTTTCTCAGCTGTGGGAAACTGCAGCTTAATTGAACAAAGATCTTATGAGGAAATTTGTAGAACGCATCTTGGGAAGATCTGCCTAAAAGTTGCATGGAGAAGCACCTGATTATTGACTTCTGCATCCATCAGGTTGTGCCGGGGTGCACTGGATGGCCTCTCACTGGTAGGACATTCTGTAGCAGCATCTAGAGTCCTGGAGTATATAAAGGTGGACAGCACTTAAAGTAAGGAATCAAGAGCGTGAAATAGTTTAAACCTGTACAAAATGATCATGGGCAAGTCTGGAAACAAAATTGACACCAAGAAGATATCAATTTGTGTACTAGAGATCGAATGGATTTAGAATAAGAGCAACAGTGCCCCATTAGGTTATTTTGATCTTTAGTACTACGGTGGACTAAATGTTACTGTATTTTCTGGTGTATAAAAATGACTGGGCGTATAAGACAACCCCCTACTTTTCCTATTAAAATACAAGGTTTGAGCTATATTCGCCGTATAAGACTACTTCTTTTAATGTACACCAAATGGAAATTAAAAAAACATAAGAGAAAAAGAATAGAACCCTCAAATGTTAACAGTATATGTTTAATAAAGCTAGACTTTGGAGTGCCAACAATCATTTACATTTGTCATTTGTAGTGAGTGACTGTAATTTTTTATTGTGATTGTTAAAAGTGCCCTAGGCTGGCCTAGACCCGGGTTGGGGTCCAGGGTTGGAGTTGCCCAAGCCTGGGGAAAAGTCCCAGAAATAGGGTATGCCCAGTGTCCGAAGAAAGCCCACCACTTAATTGAGGAGACACAAACCTTAGAGGATGCAAACACACATGGTTTATTCAATCTCAAAGCAGGTCCACTCACAGCCACTCAAAGCCAAACTTTTTATCTTGCATTTGTCTAGTACTCTTCCTGGCCAATTTCCTTGTGTCTGACATTTTTCCTAAAAAAATGTTGTTTTCTGTTAGATGGGCTCAAAGGGCTAAGTGAGCTTGGGCCCTCCTTATCTCCAGTGGTCAGGTTGCTTCTGGCCCTGAGGTTCCACCAAACTGCCTGTCAGGGGAAGTTAGAAGAAGAAGCACGAAGTCCCAAGATTAAAAAAACAAAACAAAAAAAAAAAACTTTAGCAGAAATTAAAACTAAGGTCAAAATAAAAGTCACACTAAATCAAAATTAAAGATCATGTGATTTCCAGCCTCTACATCAGTGGTCCTCAAACTATGGCCCACGGGCCACATATTGTATTTGTATCTGTTTTGTTCCTTCATTGCAAAATAAGATATATGCAGTGTGCATAAGAATTTATTCATAAGTTTTGTTTTTACTATAGTCAGACCCTCCAATGGTCTGAGGGTCAGTGAACTGGCCCCCTGTTTAAAAAGTTTGAGGACCCCTGCAACATGATCTACACTGAGAGAAGGGAGAGGGGGCTCCTCTAAGAGCAGCTTGCTGGAATGCAGTGATTAATAGGACAGCTAGATGGAGACAGAGCACCCCATCTGTGTCCCATATAAGCTGAACAGAGGACTGAGCACTGGAAAGCCACATACCCTGCAGCTGAACGAGATGCAGTGCTCGGTAACTCAGCTCTTCTCTGTGCCCTGGAAGATTAATCAGGACAAGCAGAGGACTGAGTGATGATGCCTGGCAGCTGGATGAGATGCATCGGTAAGAGGGGAGAGGATTACTCATCCCTGAAGCTGGAGTAAGTTTCAGTATGCTGTATACCAGAGTATAAGACAACCCTAGACTTTTAAGAAGTTTTTGATGGCTTAAAAAGTTGTCATATATGCCAGAAAATACAGTATATATATGTAAAATATATATATGGTATATATATGTCTATAACATATATGAATATACATATATAACATGGGTTATATGCTGTAGCATATAATTCTAATGGCTATAATTTTCAGTTTCTTAATTTATCAATTTTATGTACTGCTTCTACTTCTTCCTCTCAATGACTACTATATTCTTTATTTTAATGGTAATTTTGTAGTTTTAGTTATATATACAAAAAAGCATGATTTCTTAATTTGTTAAGTTTTAAAGTTTCCCTTGACTTTTTACTAAATTGAAATTTCCCTTCTGCTTTGACCCTCCTTTACCTCATTCCACACTAGTCTGCAGCAGTTGTCAGTTTTACCGTTCTCTTTCACTTTTTAAAGTTAAAGGTTAATAGCCCTCGAGCAGGAGACTTCTCAGACACAGAATCTGGTAGCAAGCAGAAGTTCACAGTGAAGAGGTGGGGGGCAAAGGGGCCACCAAAAGAAAATCAGTCGCAGTAGTGTATCAACTTCTTCTCAGGATGAGAATCTATCCTTTCGTTTTGGGAGCTAGTTGGCAGCTGGTTGGGGTGGGAGGAATGTTCTGCTTTGTGAGGAGTTAAGAACTGAAGCAAGAAAGGGTTCAATGGGGGGAAATAATAGATGAAAGTGAGAGAGTGAAGGACTAGAAAATAATTTGTAAGGTGATAAGCAAAAGGGGGGTGGAGGGACAATATACAACATAGATATTATATATTACAGACAGACATTAAGATGGCCAACACATACACTCATGTGCACACATAGACAGCCTCTGTAAGTATTGGCCTAAGAGATGCAGTATTTCTCCACCGTTGACGCGCATACTGTCATGGTGAACAACTACAGGCTCCAGATATGTTCATTATCAAACCCCAAAGTCTTTTTCTATGGTGACAGAAAAAGTTCTGGATCATTTATTTTTAAACCTACTATAGCTGCACCGTTACTCAGCTATGGTAAAACAAGCCAGGGGTCAATTTTTACCATGTTACTTTCCTAGTGTCTTTTCCCCGGGCAAGCATTTAGATTGTCAATCTATACAATAATAAATTTGAGTTCAAGGCAAATTCTATTTTTGCCTAAGAGAACATTATGTCTCTATGATTCCTTTCAAACCCATAGTTACATCTTGATGCATTAGTATTTCAAGAGGACAAACCGTAGCCAGTTAAAAAACATCTTAAAAATGCACCAAGCTATAAAGTCTCAAACAAAACTTGAATTTTCAGTACATGCTCCTGTCAAAATAAGTTATTTCCTATTCACCACTCCTTGTGTCAGCTGGTCTGTCTATTTTCTTTCATTTGGACCTAGATCAGCTATGAGGCCTAGAGAAGACTTGAGATGGCTTGTGATTTCTCTCAGGATTGATCTCTCTCTCCTTCTGTCTCTAGATCTGCTGTCTTGGAGATCTGCGGAGAGGTGGAGGACTCCTTCTCCGATAATACATCTTGAGGGCGACGACCCCAAGAAGGATGTGGGCCACTATTTCTACTTCTCTTTTCTCCAAAACAAGAGCTCCATCCTTACATGACAACCACACAGAGTCCCTCCCATCTAGTTCTCGAACTGTATCAGCTGCATCCCGGGGATCTTCAAACACAACAAAGGCAAAGCACTTCGGTCCATAGTAGCCAAAAGCTCATCATCCAATTCTATTTATATTACCTATTGTTTCCTAGGATTACATACAATAAACCTAACAGTCCAAGGGACAGGAATCAAGATGCATTTCGAGATGATGGGTAAAGAACGAGAAGGCTCCAAACCACATTCCCCATCGACTGGGGTTTTTCCCACTCCCCTCCGGACGGCTCCCTGGAAACCTGGGAACCACTAACCCCTGGCATCCACAAAATGGCCTTAGATAAGTTTTTATTTCCGTTTTTAGAGAGATATTGGTATTCACTGGTGAAAGGTAAATGTGATTTTTCTCAAGATGACCAATATCTTTTCTGATTTTTTTTTATTTCTTAGGAGTAACAAAATAGGTTATATACAGACTTCACTGTCCTCAAAATATTTGACGTCCTAATAGTACATGAGAATATTTTTGATATATGAGCTTAATGTGAAAGAAGAGGAAAATATAGACTCAAATGGTAATGTTTTATAAAACTTATTGTTATGTGATAAGCCTGTTTCTTCTGTCAGTTGGGAGTCTTGTGTAGATAATAAATCCCCATCAGTGATTTAGCATGTATAAAACACATCAATCCTTTTTATTATATTTTGCGAGCCTTGACATTTATAATTTCTCCATATCTACTTAAAACTCTTCTTCTTATATTTATTATATTTTGCGAGCCTTGACATTTATAATTTCTCCATATCTACTTAAAACTCTTCTTCTTATGATTGCATTATAAAAGTGGATTTTTTGCCCTTGTTGGCTTATCTCATTAGCATGTGTTTATCATATATTTTCAGGGTAATTACCATTTTGGAATAATGTGCGAAACATTAAATGGATTCTCTAGCTGTAAAAGGTGTCAGATAAAAGCAGCAGTTTTACCCCTCCCGTCTCTAATCCTCATTTCTTCAAAAACTACAAAAGCCATTTTGATTTCTTGTCACTTAGGTCAATTGAATAATGGTTGGGATAATATGCACCCCTACTGTGTGTCCACAATTGTTCCTGGAAGGGAAAAGAAACAATGGGAACACATTTTCATAGCGTTCATACTTTTAATGCCTCTGTTTGTTGGTCTTCAATCAGCACTCTGATTTATGGACTTCAGAATGCTCATTATGACTTTCTGAAGTATCTATTATGACTTTTTTGAAGTTATTATTTTTTTTAATTTTTATTTTGACCAAAGTGGATTACAAATCTTTCACAGTAATTTTTTAGGTAATAGTGACATTGAATCAGGGGCATTCCCACCAGCAATGTTGTCCTCTCTCCACCCCTGTTCCCAGCATGCCTCCCATATCCCCCTCCTTTACCACCCGGTTGCTAGTATAAGTGGTCCCCTCTGATACTTGCATGCAACAGGAAAATCTTCCACTTTCTCATCCTCTCTTAGAATGAGAGTTTAATGTGCAATTATACAATTTAAAGAAGGGGTCAATTTTTAGTTTGTCATTAAGTAAAATGGTGAGATATGAGTTGTCTATGAAAGTTATGTATTTGTAGCAGAAGCTGTGGTTTGTCTTCACTCCTTTTAAAAATAAGCAGGTCGGCTTGGCAGACACTTGGGGGCCTCCCCAGGCATCCCCTGACGGCTTGCCTCGGCTGAGGCGTGTCTCGCTGAGGCTGTGTTTTCTGTTGGAGTTGGGGATTGTGCTGGTTTCCTTTGCTTGGCAGACACTTGGGGGCCTCCCCAGGCATCCCCTGACGGCTTGCCTCGGCTGAGGCGTGTCTCGCTGAGGCTGGTGTTTTCTGTTGGAGTTGGGGATTGTGCTGGTTTCCTTTGGCTTGGCAGACACTTGGGGGGCCTTCCAGGCATCCCCTGACGGCTTGCCTCGGCTGAGGCGTGTCTCGCTGAGGCTGTGTTTTCTGTTGGAGTTGGGGGATTGTGCTGGTTTCCTTTGCTTGGCAGACACTTGGGGGGCCTCCCCAGGCATCCCCTGACGGCTTGCCTCGGCTGAGGCGTGTCTCGCTGAGGCTGTGTTTTCTGTTGGAGTTGGGGATTGTGCTGGTTTCCTTTGCTTGGCAGACACTTGGGGGGCCTCCCCAGGCATCCCCTGATGGCTTGCCTCGGCTGAGGTGAGTGTTTGGGGGCCGGAGCGCGGCCGCGAAGCTGCGCTTCGCGGCCGCGCACTCCACCTCGCCAATGAGTACCACCACAGCACGTAGAAAAACCCACAGCGTAAGCGAGACAATGGGGAGACTACGCAGACCAACTTCAACCATAGAGAATGAAGATGGAAACTCTGATGACCCAACAACGACCAACTACCTAAGCAGTCTTTCAGAAATGGAGTTTAGAGACGAAATATGGAGGTTGCTAACAGATATCAAAGAAAGTATAAATCAGAGCACTAATAAAAATCAAGAGAATATGAAGATAGAAATCAGAAAACTCCAAACTGAAATATCAGATCAGATAACAGGTCTGAAAAACTCAATAGACGAATTGAAGAACATAATGGATGAGTTTTCCAACAGGTTAACAGCAGCTGAGGATAGAATTAGTGCTTTAGAAGACAAGATGCATAACAACTTTACACAGCAGAAGAGATTAGAAAAAAGCCTCAAATCAAATGATCAGACAATGGAAAATTTACTCAAAGAATATGAGAAGATGAAAATAGAAGTCTTTGATAAGCTCAACAGAAACAACTTCAGAATCATTGGAGTTCCAGAGACCCAAGAAGAAAATCTTCAGGAAGAATCAATGGTTAAGAACATCATCACAGAGAAACTACCAGAGCTAAAGAAAACATGTGACCAAATCCTGCATGCCCGAAGAGTACCAGCTAAAAAAGACCCCAGTAGAAACACCCCAAGACACATCCTAGTCACCATGATGAAACCCACCGATAGAGATAGAATACTGCAAGCAGCAAGATCGAAAAGGGAAATTACATTCCACGGAGCATCCTTGAAATTTACAGCAGACCTGTCACCAGAAACACTCAAGGCCAGAAGGCAGTGGTGGGACGTAGTGGCAAAACTCAATGAAATAAATGCTTCGCCAAGAATATTGCACCCAGCAAAACTAAGTTTCAGGTTTGACGGATGTATACACGGCTTCACAGATAAACAACAGCTCAAAATCTTTGCAGACTCAAAACCAGCCTTAAAAGAAAAACTGAAAGAGCTACTCTAAAAACAAGACAGAACAAAAAACACACCAAACTTCTACACAAAGATGGCAATAAATCCCATGACAATTATTTCTCTCAATGTCAATGGACTAAATGCACCAGTTAAGAGGCACAGAGTGGCGAAATGGATCAAAAAACTGAAGCCAACCTTCTGCTGTCTACAAGAAACTCACCTGAATAGTCAGAATAAACATAGACTCAAAATCAAAGGCTGGAGGAAAATCATTCAAGCAAACAACACCCTTAAAAAAGCGGGGGTGGCCATACTAATAACAGACGACACAAACTTTATACTCAGAAAAGTTGTAAGGGACAAAGATGGATATTATGTACTAATCAAGGGATTTGTACAGCAAGAAGAAATCACTCTCCTAAACATATACGCACCGAATGAGGGTCCAGCAAAGTATTTAATACAATTGTTGACAAATCTGAAGAAGGATATCAATAATAACACAATAATTGTGGGAGACCTCAACACAGGCTTGTCAACACTTGATAGGTCAACCAAATGGAAACCCAACAAAAATATACTAGACCTGCAAAGAGAAATGGATGAAAGAGGCCTAGTAGATATATATAGGACACTCTATCCTCAGAAACCTGGATACACATTCTTTTCCAATGTACATGGATCATTCTCCAGGATAGATCATGTGCTGGCACATAAAACATACCTCCATAAAATAAAAAAGATAGACATTTTGCAGGCTGCCTTTGCTGACCACAAGGCTCTGAAGTTAGATGTGAACTGCAAAGGGACACAGAAGAAAAAATTTAACACCTGGAAGTTAAACAGCCTCATACTCAATAACCAGTGGGTCCGAGATGAAATCAAGGAGGAAATCAAAAGGTTCCTGGAAACAAATGACAATAAAGACACAAACTATCAGAACTTATGGGACACAGCAAAAGCAGTACTGAGAGGAAAATTTATAGCTTTGCAAGCACATATCAGGAAGGAAGAAGGAGCTTACCTGAGTAGCTTAATGACACAGCTAATAGAACTAGAAAGTGCTCAACAAAAGGACCCAAAAATAGGGAGACAGAAGGAAATAACAAAGCTGAGAGCAGAAATCAACGAAGTGGAAACCCAAAAAACAATCCGAAAGATCAACGAAAGCAGAAGTTGGTTCTTTGAAAAAATAAACAAGATTGATAGACCATTGGCAAAACTCACAAAGCAAAAGAAAGAGAGAAACTTGATAACGCGTATTAGAAATGAAAAGGGGGAGATCACTACAGATACTGCAGAGATTCAAAGGGTATTCAGAGAATACTTTGAGAAACTCTATGCCACTAAATATGAGAACCTGGAAGAAATGGATAAATTTCTGAACTCATATAACCTTCCACGGTTGAATAAAGAAGAGGTAGCATATCTAAACACCCCCATCACTATTGAGGAAATTAAAACTGTAATCAAAAATTTACCCAAAAACAAAAGCCCAGGCCCTGATGGATTCACGAATGAATTCTTTCAAACCTTTCAAGAGGAACTACTACCAATTCTGGCCAGGCTCTTTTATGAAATCGAAAAAACAGGAATACTTCCAAATAGCTTTTATGAAGCCAACATCACCTTAATACCAAAACCTGATAGAGATGCTGCCAAAAAAGAAAATTACAGACCAATATCCCTGATGAACACAGATGCAAAGATCCTCAACAAAATCCTGGCGAGCAGGATCCAGTGCCTCATCAAGAAGATCATTCACTTTGATCAAGTAGGTTTCATCCCAGGAATGCAAGGATGGTTTAACATCCGTAAATCTATCAATATAATACACAACATAAACAACAACAAAAATAAAAATCACATGGTCATATCAATAGATGCAGAAAAAGCATTTGATAAGGTTCAACACCCATTCTTGATGAAAACTCTCAGCAAGATAGGAATAAAAGGAACCTTTCTCAATATAGTCAAAGCCATCTACCAGAAGCCAGTGGCAAATATTATCCTCAATGGAGAAAAACTAAAATCCTTTCCTCTAAATTCTGGTACAAGACAAGGCTGTCCTCTCTCACCACTCCTATTCAACATAGCACTGGAAGCACTTGCTATAGCGATTAGGCAAAAAAAAGATATCAAGGGAATCCAGATAGGAAAGGAAGAAGTCAAGCTCTCACTGTTTGCAGATGACATGATACTCTACTTAGAAAACCCTAAAGACTCTACCAAAAAGCTTCTAGAAATAATAGATTTGTATAGCAAAGTGGCAGGATACAAAATTAACACACAAAAATCAATGGCCTTTTTATACACTAATAATGATAGGGAAGAAATGGACATTAAGAGAACAATCCCATTCACATTAGTTCCACACAAACTCAAATATCTTGGAGTCAACCTGACTAAAGATGTGAAGGATCTATACAAAGAAAAACTACAAAACACTGCTCCAAAGAAATAAGAGAGGACACGCGGAAATGGAAACACATACCATGCTCATGGATTGGCAGGATCAACATCATTAAAATGGCAATACTTCCAAAAGCATTGTACAGATTTAACGCGATTCCTCTAAAGATACCCATGACATTTTTCAAAGAAGTGGATCAAATACTTCTGAAATTCATCTGGAACAACAAACAACCTCGAATAGCTAAAGCACTCCTTGGGAAAAAGGAATATGGGAGTCATTACTTTCCCCAATTTTAAGTTGTATTACAAAGCAACAGTTATAAAAACAGCATGGTATTGGAATAAAAACAGACCCTCAGATCAGTGGAATAGGCTTGAGTACTCAGAGAAGGTTCCTCAGACATATAACCACCTTGTTTTTGATAAAGGAGCAAGAAATCCTAAATGGAGCAGGGAAAGCCTATTCAACAAGTGGTGTTGGCACAACTGGTTAGCCACTTGCAAAAAAGCGAACTCAGACCCACAGCTAACACCATGTACAAAGGTAAAATCCAAATGGATTAAAGACCTTGATATCAGAACTGAAACTATAAGGTATATAGAACAACATGTAGGTGAAACACTCCAGGACATTGAGACTAAAGGCATCTTTAAGGAGGAGACGGCACTTTCCAAGCAAGTGGAAGCAGAGATAAACAGATGGGACTATATTAAGCTGAAAAGCTTCTGCATCTCAAAGGAAATAGTGCCCAGAATACAAAGGCCACCCACTGAGTGGGAGAAATTATTCACCCAATACACATCAGATAAAGGGCTAATATCCAAAATTTACAAGGTACTGACAGAACTATACAAGAAAAAAACAACTAACCCCATCAAAAAATGGGGAGAAGAAATGAACAGACACTTTGAAAAAGAAGAAAGGCAAATGGCCAAAAGGCACATGAAAAGATGTTCAACATCACTAATCGTCAGGGAGATGCAAATCAAAACTACTATGAGGTACCACCTCACGCCACTGAGATTGGCACACATCACAAGAAAGGAAAACAAGCAGTGCTGGCGGGGATGTGGAGAGAAAGGAACTCTTTTTCACTGCTGGTGGGAATGCCGTCTAGTACAACCTTTATGGAAAGCGATATGGAGATTCCTTCACAAACTGGAAATTGAGCTTCCATACGATCCAGCTATACCACTCCTAGGAATATACCCAAGAAACACAAATATACAATACAAAAAACCCTTCCTTACTCCTATATTCATTGCAGCGCTATTTACAATAGCCAGACTCTGGAAACAACCAAGATGCCCTTCAACAGATGAGTGGCTGAAGAAACTGTGGTACATATACACAATGGAATACTATGCAGCCATCAGGAGAGATGAAGTCATGAAATTTTCCAATACATGGATGTACATGGAATCTATTATGCTGAGTGAAGTAAGTCAGAGGGAGAGAGAAAGACGCAGAATGGTTTCACTCATCTATGGGCTTTAAGAAAAATGAAGGACATTTTTAACAATATCTCAGAGACAAGAGAGATGAGGGCTGGTAGGTGCAGCTCAGGACATGCAGCTCATCACATAGAGTGATGAGTGCAGTTGCAGAGATGACTACACTGAAAACTATCATAAAATGTGAGTGAATGAGGGAAGTAGAAAGCCTGTCTCGAGTATAGGTGTAGGGGGGTGGGGAGGAGGGAGATCTGGGAAATTGGTGGTGGGAATGTTGCACCGGTGAAGGGGGGTGCTCTTTACATGACTGTAATCATACAACTATAATCATGTTTGTAATCACGGTGTTTAAATAAAGATAAAAAAAAATAAAAAAAAAGAAAATACACACAAAAAAAAAATAAGCAGGTCATGAATCACTGAAAAATGTGGGCATGCTGCTTGAATTGTCAAAAAAAATCATTCCATGTGGTTTAAATTGTATTTGCATTGCTTACAATTAAATGATTTGATGTCTTATCAAATTTTGGTATTCTTAGCATTTATCAGCTTTTCAGAATATAATGAATTAGAACTAATATTTATAAATGAAGTATCTTCCAATGGGTTAATGTGTTGAGGTGTCGGGGCTCACAGAGATACTTTGCATTGTGATACTTGGAGCCCAGCAGTTCAGCATTCCAGGATTGATCCCAGCAGCATGCAGTGTTTGAGACTGAGTTTGGTGCTTTTCAGGAGTCATGCATGGATGCTACCACATGAGCTTTCACCCGGAACAGGACTAATAATATTTTAATGCATTTTATTTGTTTCTCATTTCCTGTGTTTTTGTTGTTGTTCCATTGGGCATTTTGGCTTATTGAATTACATAACTTATAAAGAATAACTTAAACATATATCATAGGTTTGAGGATAATACTGTTAGAGATACAGTCTTTGAAGAAGAGAAGTAAAAATAATATGTATTATATGGGAATATTTCTAATTTATAATTCTGTTTTTGATTTACTAATATTTAGAACAATATTCATCATGTATAATGAAACTGTATTATTCTGAAATATGAAGGAGAAGTTAGCCATGTCAGAAACATATGAAAAAGCTAAGAGGCAGGATTGTTTGGAACCTTAGTGGAATATCAGAAGCTGTTTTAGCTAGTACCTATGAGCAAAAGGGAGCTTAGGAGATAATAATATAGGCAAAGGTATGAAATTTATAAGATTTTTTGGAGTGCCTGAATATACAAATGTACTATGGCCAGATCATATGTGAAAATAAAACTTTGACCCTACAACCAGCAACAACTTACCTAGGAAACTCATGTCTGATCTACCATAACAACAAGAATCCAACCTTCTATAAATCAGACTATCAGAAAGAAAGATAGCTATCTTTAGAGGCAATTCAGAGAGATAACCTCTATAACAATCAACTTTACATGGCCACAACTTGATTAATTACTGCCAACCTCCCTAATTTGGGGGGGATTCTTCAGCAGTACATAGAGGACAAGGTGGGCTGTGATTGATTCTTCCTGCTAATATTTGGCCAACTGGCCCAGCAGTTAAATGCAAGGGCCCAATAACTCAATGCTGCAGGGCCCTGTGAGTCCAAGGATTAATTAGCCAAGCCAGAAGTGTTGATTGTGGGGGCCTGTAGTGATGTACCAAGGATTTGCTCAGGGTACCATATGATGCCAGGTTTGACTTACCTAGTGTCAGCTACATACAACACATGTCTTAGCCCTTGTACCATCTCTCAGGCTCCAGATTTTTATTTTTTTTTTTTTGTCTCCACATCTGACCAGAGAATGCAGCTACATAGTATGGGCCCCTTCTAGTTAGACTTACAATAGCATGCCATGTCCACAGCCATCAGTAATAATTTAGCTTTCCTTTTCCATTATAAACTGTTTCCACTCAATAACTGTAACTGACTCTCTTGATATGCTAAGCGTAGAGTCAAAAGCTTTATGGTTCTCCTTTGCTTGGTCATTGTTTACATTACGCACTGTAGTGATGATAGTAAAAAGTTTAAAGTAAAAAATTTTAAAGTACAAAAAATGACTAAATAAAAAGATTATTGGAATACCCAATGTTGATAAAGACCTAAACTATATGGCATTTTCACACTTTGCTGGTGAAGATATACAATGCTGGTAACCACTTAATAAATACTTCTAAAAATCAATGTACGTTTATACATTGAATCAGGGTGAAAATAATGTCAATCCAACTTAAACAAGAATGACCTTAAATGTAAAAAACAACCAGAAGTCCATAAACAAGAAAATGTCTAATTAATTATAGTAGAATATTACTCAATAATAAAAATGAAACAAGCTACTGATACTCAATTACAGAATAAATTCTAAAAATATTAGATTAGGAGCAGAGCAATAGTACAACAAATTGAGCCGTTGTTTTGCTTGTGGTTGACCTAGCTTGATCTCTGGAATCTGATATAGTCTCCTGTGTCCTGACAGAAGTGAAGCCTGGGCACAGAGTTATGAGTCATTCCTGAGCATTGACATTTGAATTGATAAGTTCAAACAATTAAGTTGAACTTATAAGTCCTGATACAAATGAATACATGTGCTATAATTCAGTTTTATGTAATCTAAAAGTAATTTTATATAAATAAATAAAAGTATACATTTATAAATAAAAGTATTCTATGGTAATAAGAACAAAAAGTTGTTTCAGAGGTAGTCATTTTGTTGGTGGTGATGAAATGAGCGTAAAGAGACTTTCTGTGGATATTGATGATTATGGTTTTTATTTTATTTATTTATTTAAATTATTTTTATTGTGATCAACATGAAATACAAGTCTTTCACAGTAATATTTAAAGTACATAGTGACATTGAATCAGGAGTATTCCCACCACCAACCCTGTTCCCAGCATCCCCCTCCTTTGCCACCCGAACTGTTAATATAACTGGTCCCCATTTTAATTATCTTTATCAAGTCTTTCCAAAGAATTCAAAGTATTTTTTATAGACACAGTAGTTCTCTTTCTTTTCATGCTCACATTTTCTTGGTTTATGTGACATTTAATTACACTTCATAAACACATTAGTAGGTACAATGACACAAATGAATCTGTGGAAAAATAACCTTGTTCTGTTATTCATACACATAACCCATGAGAGAAGACATTGCAAATATGCCAGAGATAGATAAGCATGCTGGCCACAGAAAATTCTTACAGAAACTATTCTCCTGTCATTAGTATTTTGTTTTGTTTTGTTTTGGTTTTGGGGCCACACCTGGTGATGCTCAGAGATTACTCCTGGCTCTGTGCTCAGAAATTGCTCCTGGCTTGGGGAACTATATGGGATGCCCGCATTGACCCTAGGCCCGTCCTGGGTCAGCCGAGTGCAAGGCAAACGCCATACCATTGCACTATCACTCTGGCCCCTGATATTAAATTTTTTTTATTTTTAACAAAGATATTTAACAAAGATAAAGGCTATTAGAATCTTTTACTAGGGCCATAGTAATAGTACAGCAAGTAGAATGCTTGCCTTGCATGCAGCCTGTCCGGATTCTATTCTGGCATCATATATGGTTCCCTGAACCCACCAGGACTGATTCTTGTGTGCATAGTCCTGCTGGGTATGGCCCCAAAACAAACTAATCAACAAAACAAACAAAAAAAGATTACTTCTACTAAGCACTTCAATTTACAGTGGAAATTGATTATATAATTTTCCAATCATAAAAAGCATTTGCTTATTCCACTGATCTGAGGGCCTGTCCTTATTCCAATACCATGCTGTTTTGATAACTATTGCTTTGTAGTAAAGTTTAAAGTTGGGGAAAGTAATTCCTCCCATATTCTTTTTCCCAATGATTGCTTTAGCTATTCGAGGGTGTTTATTGTTCCAAATAAATTTCAAAAGTGCCTGGTCCACTTCTTTGAAGAACGTCATGGGTATCTTTAGGGGGATTGCATTAAATCTGTACAGTGCTTTGGGGAGTATTGCCATTTTAATGATGTTAATCCTGCCAATCCATGAGCAGGGTATGTGCTTCCATTTCCGCGTGTCCTCTCTTATTTCTTGGAGCAGAGTTTTATAGTTTTCCTTGTATAGGTCCTTCACATTTTTAGTCAAGTTGATTCCAAGATATTTGAGTTTGTGTGACACTATAGTGAATGGAGTTGTTTTCTTAATGTCCATTTCTTCCTTATTAGTATTGGTGTATAGAAAGGCCATTGATTTTTGTGTGTTAATTTTGTAGCCTGCCACCTTGCTATATGAGTCTATTGTTTCTAGAAGCTTTTTGGTAGAGTCTTTGGGGTTTTCTAAGTAGAGTATCATGTCATCTGCAAACAGTGAGATCTTGACTTCTTCCTTTCCTATCTGGATTCCCTTGATATCCTTTTCTTGCCTAATTGCTATAGCGAGTACTTCCAGTGCTATGTTGAATAGGAGTGGTGAGAGAGGACAGCCTTGTCTTGTGCCAGAATTTAGAGGAAAGGCTTTCAGTTTTTCTCCATTGAGGACAATATTTGCCTCTGGCTTGTGGTAGATGGCCTTAACTATATTGAGAAAGGTTCCTTCCATTCCCATCTTGCTGAGAGTTTTGATCAAGAATGGGTGTTGGACCTTGTCAAATGCTTTCTCTGCGTCGATTGATATGATCATGTGATTTTTATTTTTCTTGCTGTTGATGTTGTGTATTATGTTGATAGATATTATGTTGATAGATTTACGGATGTTAAACCAGCCTTGCATTCCTGGAATGAAACCTACTTGATCATAGTGGATGATCTTCTTAATGAGGCATTGAATCCTATTTGCCAGGATTTTGTTGAAGATCTTTGCATCTGCATTCATCAGCGATATTGGTCTGTAATTTTCTTTTTTCTTTTTTCGTAGCATCTCTGTCTGGTTTAGGTATCAAGGTAATGTTGGCTTCATAAAAGCTATTTGGAAATTTTCCTGTTTTTTCAATTTCATGAAAGAGTCTTGCCAGGATTGGTAGTAGTTCCTCTTGAAAGGTTTGAAAGAATTCATTAGTAAATCCATCTGGGCCTGGGCTTTTGTTTTGGGGCAGACATTTGATTACTTTCTTAATTTCCTCAATAGTAATGGGTGTGTTTAGATATGCTACATCCTCTTCATTCAATCGTGGAAGATTATAAGATTCCAAAAATTTATCCATTTCTTCCAGGTTTTCATTTTTAGTGGCATAGAGTTTCTCAAAGTAGTTTCTGATTACCCTTTGAATCTCTACCATATCAGTAGTGATCTCTCCTTTTTCATTCCTAATACGAGTTATCAAGTTTCTCTCTCTTTCTTTCTTTGTTAGTTTTGATCAGTGGAATAAGCTTGAATACTCAGAGAATGTTCCCCAGACATACAATCACCTAATTTTTGATAAAGGAGCAAAAAATCCTAAATGGAACAAAGAAAGCCTCTTCAACAAGTGGTGTTGGCACAACTGGGTAGCCACTTGCAAAAAATTGAACTTAGACCCCCAGCTAACATCATGTACGAAGGTAAAATCCAAATGGATTAAAGACCTCGATATCAGCCCCCAAACCATAAGATATATAGAACAATACGTAGGTAAAACACTCCAGGACATTGAGGCTAAAGGCATCTTCAAGGAAGAAACTGCACTCTCCAAGCAAGTGAAAGCAGAAATTAACAGATGGGAATATATTAAGCTGAGAAGCTTCTGTACCTCAAAGGAAATAGTGCCCAAGATACAAGAGCCACCCACTGAGTGGGAGAAACTATTCACCCAATACCCATCAGATAAGGGGCTAATCTCCAAAATATACAAGACACTGACAGAACTTTACAAGAAAAAAACATCTAATCCCATCAAAAAATGGGGAGAACAAATGAACAGACACTTTGACAAAGAAGAAATACAGATGGCCAAAAGACACATGAAAAAGTGCTCAACATCACTAATCATCAGGGAGATGCAAATCAAAACAACGATGAGATACCACCTCACACCACAGAGAATGGCACACATCACAAAGAATGAGAATAAACATTGTTGGCGGGGATGTGGGGAGAAAGGAACTCTTATCCACTGCTGGTGGGAATGCCGTCTAGTTCAACCTTTATGGAAAGCGATATGGAGATTCCTCCAAAAACTGGAAATCGAGCTCCCATATGATCCAGCTATACCACTCCTAGGAATATACCCTAGGAACACAAAAATACAATACAAAAACCCCTTCCTTACACCTATATTCATTGCAGCTCTATTTACCATAGCAAGACTCTGGAAACAACCAAGATGCCCTTCAACAGACGAATGGCTAAAGAAACTGTGGTACATATACACAATGGAATATTATGCAGCTGTCAGGAGAGATGAAGTCATGAAATTTTCCTATACATGGATGTACACAGAATCTATTATGCTGAGTGAAATAAGTCAGAGAGAGAGAGAAAAACGCAGAATGGTTTCACACATTTATGGGTTTTAAGAAAAATGAAAGACATTCTTGCAATAATAACTTTCAGACACAAAAGAGAAAAGAGCTGGAAGTTCCAGCTCACCTCAGGAAGCTCATCACAAAGAGTGATGAGTTTAGTTGGATAAATAACTACATTTTGAACTGTCCTAATAATGAGAATGTATGAGGGAAATTGAGAACCTGTTTAGAGTACAGGCGGGGGTTGGGTGGGGAGGAGGGAGACTTGGGACATTGGTGATGGGAATGTTGCACTGGTGATGGGTGGTGTTAAGAAAAAAAATATTGTTATTCAATAATGGAAAAAAAATAATAGTTCTATAAAAAAAAGCATTTGCATTATAAAAAATATTGTTACTAACAAGGAAATAATACAAGCAGAACCATTTTAAGAATGAATTGAATGGATTTTATATTTTGAAACCATGAAATTATTGACCTCAGGATTCATACACATATTTTTATCTCTGAATTTGGGGAAAATAAGACATATAAGAAAAATGTTAGTAAAATCTTTAACTCTTCAAGAAGGTAGATATTGTGTCCAATCTTGATGGGGAAGGCAGCTGCTAGGAAATAGCAGCATTTTTCTCAAGAGACTGCAAGGATACACTTGGAAGTAAAGAAAAACAAACAAAAACAAACCACAAAACAAATAAACAAACAAAACCAGACCATTATTTAAAGTGGATGGGCTTTTTAAGCAGATAGAACTTCTAGCTTTTCTACTTGGCTTTCTTATTAAAGATTTATGAATTTAAATCCTGATTGTGAAACTCAAGCATAGCTAACTCATTTAAAAGATGAATTAGGTAACCTATCTAAAGTATTTAGAAAGTACCCAGTGCATTGAAAGTAGTTTGAAAAAGTTTTTTATACCCTTTTCTTTTATATCTTAAAATTTTCTTAAAGAAATTATTTAAAACAAATATTTTGTTTGTGCCTCTTATGTGTAGTTCTTTTTCATGAGTTGTGAGAAATATAGGTGAACTTTCTCAGTGTGATAATTTGTAAAAACAGAGTTTTGATGGGTGAGAAGAATGTTTCCTTTCTCCCCTCTTTTTTTGGGGGGCACACACGGTGATGTTAGGGTTTTTCCTTGCTATGCGCTCAGAAATCACTCCTGGCTTGGTGAACTATATGGGGATTGAATCACAGTCCTTCCTAGGTCAGCTACATGCAGGGCAAATGCCTTACCAATGAACCACAGCTCTGGCCCCTCTTTGCTCTTTTTTTTTTTTTTCTTTAAAGAGATTTCCTTAATGAGCTGGAAGCCCAGAAGCTCATCAACACCCACTCAGACACTCCTTCTTGAGCAGACCAACCCCCATACAGCATAAGAAGGGCTGGCTTTGGGAAGTCACAGGCAACTTTACTTCCCACCAATGTCCATTCTGAAACCAGGCGGGGGTGCTAGGATATCATTGGGTTTAATCTGTTTGTCATACACAAACTATGCTGCATACTTTCCCTTCCCTCTTGGCTCACCACCCAGATGCTTATTTTTATTCTGTTATTTCCTCACTCCTACCTCCTATTACCCCACATTTAACCATTTTTACCCTCATTTCTTGGCTCCTGAGGAAGCACATCATTATCCCCACTGAAGCCAGCTGCCAACCAGCTCCCAAAGTGAAAGTATAGACTCTCATCCTGAGAAGAAACCAATACTTTTGTTCCTATTTATCTACTCTCAGTGGCCTCCTGTCCTCCACCTTCTTTCACTGTGTAACAGTGGTTGCTACCATACTAGGTTGATAAGAAGTCCCCACTCAAAGACATTTTCAGATATGGGAATGCTAGGAGCTATTTTGCAGACTCCAGAAGGCCAAATCACAGACCAAAGTGGTGTCCTGAATTCACACCCTCCCCTGACTATTTCTAATGACATAAAAGGGACATGTATATCTCCTTTGAATATCTTAGATGTATTCCCTTAACCACTATAACTCTTATTGAATATTCTCTAATACAGTGACCTTTTTTCTCTCTCTGTGATCAGTTTAATAAGGAATTCTGGTAGAAATGTCTTTCACTTTAGAATTCATATTAGAACCAAGTTAAGGGGATTATTGGGCTTGTTCCCTTTGCCCCCAGAGGCACCAATAATACCTTGTGGCATTGCTCCTCTTTTGCATAAGTACATTAAAATGGGACAATATTACAAATGCAAACAAGTTCTTATCTAATAGAGATAGGAACATATTTTGTAATGCAGTTTGGCCTTATACCCTGAACATTGGCTTAATGACTCGGCTCAGACCTCAGAGGTATGGGTATTGCCCATACACCCCTAAACCATTGACAATCTATGAAAACAACCACAATTGTCTATAACATCACCAGGAAGCAAACTTCTGCTGGGGAAGACCCTACCGCTACCCTGGCATTGACTTATTCCAAAGAGTGTTCTCTTAACATCCATACAATTCAGCAACAGCAACAACCTGCTTGCAGAGCAGGATGCTCAGCATCTAATGGTGAGGTGAAACTAGAGGACACTCCACATCACCTTAACTTCAATGAAGGAAATGCACAGAAACCAGAATCTTTAACTATAGAAACTTGACACCAATAACAGCTAATGTGCGAAAAAATTTCACCGGGACCATAGAGAATAACTCAGGGGTTGGACAACCTATTATGACTAGAACCCAGAGTCAGTCTTATGCCAGAAAACTTCAGGGATAAGGTCTCCTTGTATTTAGGTCAAGGCTTTTTTCCCCCATTTTCCCCATTTTGCTGGGCCTATGCAAATGATAACAATTGCCACGTTCACACCATTATTACTGTATTTTTTTATCTCATCCTTTAAAAAAACAAATAGAGAGCTTACTAAACTTTCTGCTGGTGCTTTAATGAATTTATTATGATTCAATACTTTTCAAAAATATACTTCTACTGAACTTTTTCTTCTTTCCTTTCTCTTCCATCTCTTTAGTTTTTCTTTCAATTTTTTATTTTTTTAAATTATGTTGCTTTTGGTCTTCCTAAAACAAATGCATTATGATCAGTTATGACAATTATGTGATGCATTTTCTTTAAATAAATTAAAAATGAAAAAAGACAAAAAATAAAATTCAGATGCTCCTGAAGATTCTGCCCCTAGCATGCCCTAAAAGTATCCACCCCCCAAGTATCATCTAATAACATCCCATTATTAATTCCTGTGAACTCTTTTATTACCTCTTAATGATGAACAACTTTGGAAATTTGGGCTACCTTTATTGTCTTGTCTCTTTCTATTTTTTTCTTCAACAATAAATTTTATTTTTACTTTATTTCACGACCTCGAATGGGCTACATTTTAATCTCTTGACAACTTTTTTGAGGCATTGTATCTTTAATATAACTATCAACCAAACTTTTTTCTAACCTCCATATACTCTTTTTAAACTGTTCCTGAATGATTCAGCCTGTGACCATAACTGAAGCAAATACATGATATCTGGTAAATGAAAACAATAGACGTTCATTTCTGAGCTCTATCTCACACATCCACTTCTTGAGAATAGTACTTCTTTTTTTTTTTTTTTTTTTGGTTTTTGGGCCACACCCTGTGACGCTCAGGGGTTACTCCTGGCTATGTGCTCAGAAGTTGCTCCTGGCTTGGGGGACCATATGGGACACCGGGGGATCGAACCGCGGTCCGTCCAAGGCTAGCGCAGGCAAGGCAGGCACCTTACCTTTAGAGCCACTGCCCGGCCCCGAGAATAGTACTTCTTGTGTTCTCTGTTTCATTGAATGACAAAGCAACAAATAACCATGGAAAACAAATAACAGAGTTCTTATTCTTGGATTCAATAATTGACAATCAAGTCAAGTTGATTTATTGCTTTTCTTCTTAGGAACACCATACAATCAAATTCTTTTTATAAAGTATCTGCTTCACTTCACTGTACTTCAATAATCTGATTAGCTGAAACCAATCATTTTCTCTTCCTAAATCCTTTTCCAACTTCCTTTTTTAGTAAAAACCATTCTTGGCTCTCAGCTACCTCTTTATTTTTCTCAGATATAAGCAAATTTTATAACTTCATTTTATCCCCAACAACTGCCTAATATTCCATTATAGATGTACCACAGTTTCTTTAGCCACTCATCTGTTTTTGGGTACTTGAGTTGTTTCTAGTTTCTGGCTATTGTAAATTGTGCTGCGATGAACATAAGAGTGCAGATGGCATTTTTGTATTGTGTTTTTGTGTTCCTCGGGTATATTCCTAGGAGTGGTATTGCTGGGTCATATTTCTAGCTTTTTGTTTTGTTTTGTTTTGTATTGTTTTTTGTTTTTGGGCCACACCTGGCGGTGCTCAGGGGTTACTCCTGGCTGTCTGCTCAGAAATAGCTCCTGGCAGGCACGGGGGACCATATGGGACACCAGGATTTGAACCAACCACCTTTGGTCCTGGATCGGCTGCTTGCAAGGCAAGCACCGCTGTGCTATCTCTTCGGGCCCCTATTTCTAGCTTTTTAAGGAAACAAGATTCTTTAGGAATGGTGTATTGCTATGTTTCAGTATTTCAACTATGAAATACCAATTCAACTAGAAATTTTGTGACTTTTTCTATGAGAATGTTTTGGGCTATTTAATATTAATGTTGGCCTGTAAACTCTATCCTGTTTTCATTTCAAGTTGACAGCTGTTTGTTATACAACTAATAGTTGTGCAGCTAAACCCAGTAGTGATCTTCTGAGCCCTCTGTCAATAAGAAACATTCTACTTATGCTGAAATATTTGTGAGTTCTTGTAGAATTACATTATGATGTGTTTGAGTATAGAATATGTACTCATATTCTTGAGTACTCTGAAGTTTTATAATTCAAATTAACCTTCTATAGTTCAAATAAAATTTGTTTACAAAACAAACACTATTGAAAAGATTGTGAATATATATATATATATATATATATATATATATATATATATATGTCATTCTTCATTAGAATAACAAGCTTGCTGACAGGCTCTGTGATAAACCAAACTCTATGATATATCAAACAAGCCAAACTAGTTGAAGATTCTGTTGGCTTGAAAGGTGTGACTAGGGGCCGGAGAGATAGCATGAAGGTAAGGCATTTGCCTTTCACGTAGAAGATCATTGGTTTGAATCCTGGTATCCCACATGATCCCCTGAACCTGCCAGGAGCAATTTCTGAGTGTGGAGTAACCCCTGAGCACTGCCGGGTGTGACCCAAAAACCAAAAAAAAAGTAAAGAAAGTTGTGACTAAAGGCGAAATTAGTCAGGAAATATTTAAACTATAACAATGATTGTCCGTTTTACAGAAAAATATAAAAATAATATTTGTCTTGGGGCCGAAGAGTTAACGCAGCTAGAAAGCTCTTGCCTTGCAAGCAGCATTCCAGGATGGATGGTGGTTTGAATCCCAGCATCCCATATGGTCCCCTGAGCCTGCCAGGAGCAATTTCTGAGTGCAGAGCTAGAGTAATTCCTGAGCACCACTGGGTGTGACCTCAAAACAAAACAAAACAGAACAAAATTGTCTTGCATTGTGTTTATTCTTGATATCAGAAGAAAATTCTTAAGTTTATTAACCATTGATGATCTAAAGAAAACTTTAGAAAAGTTAATGGAAATTTGTGTTTATTTTCTCCAAAATAAAATATAACCTTCTTGGGGCCGAAGCAGTGGTGCAAGTCTGCCTTACATGCGCTAGCCTTGGATGGACCACATTTTGATCCCCTGGCTTCCCATGTGGTCCCCCAAGCCAGGAGCAATTTCTGAGCGAATAGCCAGGAGTAATCCCTGAGTGTCACTGGGTGTGGCCCAAAAAGCAAAAATAAATAAATAATAAATATAAATATATATAGCCTACTTGCAAAGTTGCTTATTTACATTTTGGGGGGGGGTGACATACCCATTGATGCTAGGAGAATTATCCAGGTGATGATCTAGATACCTACTCAATGATTTGCATTTCATATGAAAAATAGCATTGTTTTGGTGATTTGATTCAAAAAGTGTTAAAAACATTTCAACAGAGTATCACATCTGACTTTCAATTTAAAAGATGCTTTTAGGAGGGGCGAGGCAAAAAGAAAAAAAAGATGCTTTTAGGGGCTGAAGTAATATCTCAGCAGTACAGTATTTGCCTTGCACATGGCTTGTGGTAAAGGTGTGCAATTAAATCCTTTATTGGATGATTGTGAATCCACAAATAGTTCCCAGAATGAGAAATTGATTCCCATCCCCTTGTCCCCTTTTTGGGGGAGACCTTGGTAATATTTATCCACAGCAAATAATCCACACAGACAGGAAGGTTAAGGGTTAAAAGGTTGGGCGACGAGAGTCCTTTGTCAGCCTGCTGCTAGCTTCAAAACACCTGGAGCCAGCCAGCCAACTCTGGCAAAAGACCCTTTAATGCCAGGAACCTAAACTATTTATTTGGCTTTCAACAGCGCTCCCACCTGAAGGGTCAAGGTGGGACAACAGGCAAAGGATAATCTTACAGAATTATTTTCATATACAACAATGACTGACCCAGGCCAGACCTGGGTTCAATCTCCGGTGTCCTGGGTTCAATCCCCAAGCCAGAAACAATTTCTGAGCACATAGGAGTAACTCTTGAGTGTCCCTGGGTGTGGCCCATAACCAAAAAAAAAAAAAAGAAGATGCTTTTACAATCAGTTGCTAACTTTCAAGTCAAGTTGACTTAAAGCTCTCTTGTGTTAAATATATGCTTATAACGATGGCTCAGCAATTTTTCTTATAAGAATTTACCTAAGACAGGTGGAAACATATGTCAATAAGATGATTTATAGATGAGGATTTTTAGTAACTTTCTTAATATTAGCCTTAAAATGGAAATAACCCAAGTTCCATTAATAAACATACAGATAAATTACAATTTAACATACCACAAACTGCCACTGACTAACCAAATTAATGAACTACTGACTCAAGTCATAGTATAGATGAAATGCACTGACATTATGTTGAGCAAAATAAACCAGACAGAGATGTACTCTAGACAATTTCATATCTATATGGAATAATGGAACTGGCAAAACTAATCTAAAGCAATAGAAATCGCATTAGCGTTTCTCTGTGGTTAGCAGTGGGAGTGAGTAGATGAAGAGAATTATGTTTTGGGAGATGAGCTGCAAAGAAGTAATACAAAGGTCTCTGGGTGGGAGTTATATTCTACATATTGATGGGATCTGGGTTATATGAACAAATGACAAAGTTTACCAACCTTTAATATTAACATTTCTAAATTCATTACTTGTAAGTCATATTTTAATTAGGTGGGTCGAAATATTTTTTCCTATGGGGGCGTCTTTCCTTTTCACTATATAAGTCTGTTCATGAGTTGCTAGGAGTGTATTTTCATCTGATGTCATTTAATAAAGTACCATCTGCAAACAAGGCTTGAATGATTTTCTTCTCAGTCAGAGAGCTTCGCTTAAGGCCCTATGAGTGGATTTTGGGAAAGATGGCTTGTGGCAGGCACGATGGGAAATTGTCCATCTGTTCATGTAAAATATTTGTGTCTCCATGACCTTCTCAAGACATGTCTTGCATATATTATTTATACTTGCTAATAAGACTACTGCTCATTCAAAATTTTGTGAGATGGTGCATCAGTTATATCAATTTTATGATGAGCAGTGCAGGCTAATATCTTAACACTCTTGTCCTATCGGTTAATATGTTCAGTCTTTAGTAGGACTGTTCACAGCAAACTTTAGTTCTTTTATGGTTTACTGAAAGAGCATAACTTTATTTCAAAACTCAGATATCACCAATGTGATTTCTTGATACAGTTTTATATCAGGCTCTTTACAATATTCCAATATGCCTCAGAGATTATAAGCACAAGTAGAGTGTCAAGGTCATAAGAAATGACTAGCAAATGATTTGCACTTGATATCTACCTCTTGCTTAAGGGTATCATGCATGTTAACAGCTCTTTGAGTTATACAAAAGCTGGTATCAGGCAGCATGCTTAAATAGGCATATGCTGTCTACTTTCTTTCTCTTTTTTCTTTTTGGCTGCTGCTCAGCCTGTGTAATCTGGAATACTCTGGCACTGCGAGGGGCTACCAGGGTCATGTCTGGTAGTTCTCAGGGATCTCTACGTGTTCAGAGCACTATATAATGCCAAGAATATAATTGGGGTCAAATGCATAGAAGGCTTGTGGCCTAACTCTCATATTATCTCTCAGGCCCCTAAACAGTAGGCTCACTATAGGGAATGAAGTATCTGTGTATAAAAAAGTTATGGTGCTTTTTCATAAGAGCCAAGAAGCTGTAAGTAATGGAGCCAGAGTTTTTGCCTTGTATGCGGCTGACCCAGATCCAGTCTCCATCAACCCATATGGTCACCTGAGCCTACCAGGAGTGAATTCTGAGCAGAGAGCCAGGAGTAATCCTTGAGCACCACCAGGTGTGATCCAACCCTTCCCCAAAGATGTAAATAAAGCTTAAAGAAAATTTCTGGGATATTTGTGAAAATAAGTTATGGATCATTGCAAATGGTAAATAATGGGCCAGAAAGATAGTACAATGCATAAGGTGATTATCTTTTCACAGTTGACCTAGGTATGATCCTGGTACCACATATGGTCCCCAGAGCACTGCAAAGTGTGATTCCCTCAGAGATCAGAGCCAGGAGTAATCTCTGAGTAGATCTAGGTGTGGGCATCCAAACAAAATGAATAAAGTAATAAACATGAAGATTATTTAGGCTATAGACTAAGAATTTTTATAGACATCTAAAACAATAGCAGAGGATCAGAGAGAGAGAGCACTGGAGTTAAGGTACTTGTCCTAGTATCACATGTGGTTTCTTAAGCACTGCCTATGTTGAAGTATAAAGAAAATGCATCACATAGTTGACATAGCTGATCATAATGGATTTGTTTCCAGGTAAATAAAAGTTATTGAAAAATAGAAAGAAAAATAAAATGAAAGAGAAGACAAAAATTAAAGAAAATGTACAGTAGCAAGCACAGTTTTTGAAAATAATTGTATCTCGATAAAATCATTGATTCAATGCCAAAAGGTTGAGAAAGCTCTTGTCAGCTGTCCATTATGTTAAATTGGAGTGTTCCTTTAGCGATGACAGCACCAAACAAATGAAGATGTCCAGAAATTCAAAGCACTATTCCTGATATTATGACTTTTAGTGGCATGTACTCAGTTGTCAGGCTTTGCAGAAGAACGAAGATACAGGGAGGGTGACTATACTCATTCCAAAAAAGCCCTGGTGATATCAGGCCCCAACAGTGTATCTGAAGTGTGGTCAGACTGGTGTCCCCAAAGGACAGTAATGAGGCAGATCCATCAGGAAAATGGTGATTCTGGGAGATGAAATTAGCATATGTGGCTTCAGCAGGGCAGAGGCTTGGCCCATTCTTTCCTCCTGCGATGTCTGGCTTTCTGCTACATGAGCCGGTCTAGCCATAATTTTTCAGGGCTTGGTTTACATTTCATTTGAGAAAAGAGCGAGTCTATGGAGCAGGCCTGGTTCAAACATGGCGACTGCATTTGTGGGCAAAGTTACTACCTTGAATGCTTTCTTTTTTTTTTTTTAACTCAAAAGGCATTTATTATGCTTAGTGAGCTCATATTACAGGACACAAACCAATTAAACAATAATAATTTAAACAACATAGAATTTGTTTCTTACAAAAAACTTTTCTGACCACTCCTTGTAAGCCACCAGATGTCAAAAAACCTCTGTTTTACTCTGGCATTCCATTAATTTTTCTCTCTCATGATGGCCCAAAACTGTATGATACTTAAAGTGTTTGATGCAGAAATCAAACATTAGTTTTAATCATGTACTATTGCTATTTAAGTATAGATCTCAACTGCCTGCAGAAGATCTTGGGAAACATAGTACTTCAATTTGGTGCTATGTGCTTAACTAAATTCTGGGAGTTCTGTTAAAAAAGAAAAATAAGAATGAATATTACAAGAGGACCAGCTGTCTTTTTCATAGTCATATGATAAAAGAAGTTTTCATAGACAAGTGCAGCTTGTGCTGAACTATAATGAATGAATACAGTCAGATTTGAATCACATGAAAATCGTGAAGATGAACTGGGGGTGGGAGAGCTGCTGACTAGTTTATGTGCTGTACTAATACCAGTGTATCTTGAGAGAAGCTATCGCAGAAGATTAGAACATAAACACGGAAAATGAAAATTGGGTTTGTATTATAAAGAGCTCTAAAAGCACATGAAAAATATGTGTTATGTTTTCTGATTCTTGGATACAAATAATGTTGATTATAGAGCAAAGATACAATAGCAAAGTATTAAGGAAAGCTCATTTGACTGGCATATTGATTAATTTGCTGAATTCAGGTAAGGTGAGATATAAGATATCCATAGTTTATTAGAGTGGATAGAGAAAGGGTTTGAGTTACAGAAAACTATTTCTGACTGAGTCAAGAAAGAAGATTTATTCCAAATGAGAGCTGGCAGGTTTCTACATAAAGAAGTACTTCTCTATTTGGGAGGAAAAAACCGTTTTTGGATTTCTTTATAGTTCTAAGATTTTGAGTCTAGTTTACTGTGGGAGAGATAAAACTAAAAGACAGTCATTTTGGGACTGAAAAGGGGTGGGTCAGGACTTAATCTTGGCTTTGTACTAAGGTATCACCGCTGGCAATGCTTAGGGGACCATATGGAATGCTGTCAATTGAACATGGGCTGGCTGCATACAAGGCAAGTGGCTTAACAGGTCCCATACCATCTATCTGGCTCAAAGATGGCCAGTTTTAAGAAGAATATGAGCTCAGCTTTGGCGTAAAGTGAAATTACATTTTCCAAGAAGACACATTAAAGAAATTAAGGTTTAGAGTTGTTGGAGATGCATAGAAAATGTAAAACAGTAAATCCATTATTATTCAGATAAAATGGACAGTTATTCTGAACAATAGGCTTGGCTACAATGGTGAGTTGACACCATACCAACTGTCTTCATATATTCCTTTATGCCAGGACAGGAACTTAAAATAAGGTGATGTCTATGCACAGTCAGGAGGAAAAAAATTACAGTTAGATGTAAAAGAGGTTGGGATCTTGAAGGCAGTGAATGAAGACAGAAGGAAGTAAACTGGTTCCCTAACCCTGCTCATCATTTTTTTCCAAGAATTTTTCTCACTTGACCACACTTGAATAATGATGGTAGCTTAACTTAATGAAAGTGCTTCTCTGCCTGAGATGGGATCAGAGAGGTGTAGATGAAAAGCTAACCTCCTAACCACATTTGTTTTGATTTTGTCAAATCTTGACTAAGAGACTTTGAAGAAAGGTAGAATCATTAACTTAAACATATCTATTCACAGCACTTATTTCCCTAATATGGATATCTTTGACATATAAATAATAATTAGGGACTACTTATGTTACAGAAAAAATGCCACCGATATTATTTTTGATCCATCCTGTACAAAATGGGTGAGAGAAACATTTAAGTATAATGTATGATTGCTTACTCTTGGTTCTAAACCAAAATGAAGTGTTCTGAACTATTTATAATCCTATTTACTTATAAACAAAATTTGTCTGAACACTCAGATGTTCCATGTTAGAATTGGTATTGTCTGATAGTAAATAATCATCCCAGGCCTTCAAGTGGTATTTCTATTGCTGATATTTGTAACATATTTTGTTATTCTTTGGTCTCCCCCAAATAAGAGAGATTCCAGCAAACACATTCCTGATGTCAGTTCTTTTAGCCCCCTTTAAAGTCTGCTGGAATCTCAGAGATACTCTTGATATAATGATATAAAACATTCTAACCAGAGAACAAGTTATTGACACTGTTAAAAAACAAAGGGAAGCTATGTTCCATATTTATGCGATGCATGTTGTTCACTTCTCTTTATGCATGAATTCTCCACTTACCTTTTTTCTCCAACTTATAGCTACCCCCCCCCAATGCAGGTGTTACACAAAACCTTTCTGCTCTCTCTTTTTCACCTGATACAATTGCAGTTTTGTTAACTTGCTTATATTGAGTAGAAAATTACTGGTTTAGTTCATTATTTTTTTGTTTGTTTTTATTTCTGAAATGTACCTACTACCAGAAAAATACATATTGAATACAACAATGACTAATTATGACATTTCAAGCTGGTTGGAGAAATTTTGAAAATGAGATAAACATTTTTTGCTGTATTTCTGAAACCATATTGTATTTAGAAAAATTCTGTTCTTAGGTTTAAATCAAATGAAGCTAAATACTGCTGTGAATAATTAAAATAATATATAAGTTGGAAACCTAGTAGACTAATTTATTTGAGCTTAGTTCAGGGTTCTACTTATATGGCAACTGTGAGTTATTTTTATGTTTCTATGGAGGCAAATACTACATATTTGTTATGAATTATATATGCACACTCATGTATTTGTTTGTTTTCTCTGAAAAGCCCTTCTATGGAACATGTCTGATGTATCCAGATATACTATACACAGCAAGGGAGCATAAAAGAGAAGTTTAACTTTTGTGTTCTCATTTTATACAACTCTCATTGAGAGTGAAATGTGAAAATACGAGATTGGTCAGAAGCAAGCATTCTGCACATATCTCTCTATAATAGTACAGTAAGAGAACATTCCCACTCCTGGAAGTGCACTGGGATAACCAAAATAAAATTATTCTTGTTTTTATATAGTTAGGGAAGTTTTGGGGGCATTGTGTTGAAATACCTCAGAGAAATATGTCTATCTTTGAAGAAAGATTTTAACTTCCCACTTGAAGCAAACATTTATACTGGAGTAATAACAGTTTAGCAAACCCTTGAGTATTACTGCATCAGTTTCTCAGACTACTCCCTATGGATGCTGGAGACCATTCATTGCTAGACTATTGTAGTTGATTTTTGTGAGCCTTTCACCTGGTGCACTATGTTCATTTTTCTATTGCTGCCATGCTAGACATTAGGCATTGTCATTATTCTGATGTATATTACATAACCCTTTACAAGAACCATGTGGTGTAGACTTCAGTCCTGCTGAATAAATTTTTCTTGTCTTTATGAACTGATGCCTACATTTACACCTGTAGAGCTTTTATAAAGCACACTGTTCATTTTATCTCTGTCATGTTTCATTCTTAACATTCTGGTTAACATATCATCACTAATCAGTATGATTAGTAAATTATCTCACATTTTTACAGAAAAGGATTTTCTTTTGTCCGTTTGGTGTTTTTCTTTTTCTTCCAGCTAGCAGGAAGTTTTACCGAAGGATGGGAGGGAGAGGTCTCTTTCGAGAAATATGATTCAACAGTGTTAGTATGTGATTTGTAGGTCAAAAATGTTTCCTGAGAAAGTGCTAGAGCTCAGTGTTAGATCACATGATTCAACTATGAGATTCTAGGTTTATCCCCAGCATCCCCACAAAAACAAAGACAAACTGTTTCTTTATATTCTGTAGTTTTATACTTAGATGTGCTGTGTAATGAGGTGTAAGTGAAACTCTTATGGTTACTTGATTTACCATTAATGAAAGAATGGTAGTAATGTGTCAAATGTAAAAGGATATGTCTTATCTTGTTCAGATAAACTTTGTACTATTTTTATCTCTCTTTTATATGAACTGTCTATTTAACATAGAAATTCATTTTTAAATGAAAGAAAATTGTTAACCTTTAATTCAGTTATTTAACCAGATCCTAAAATTTTTAGCAATGTCATAAAGGGGCAGGAGTCTTAGTACAGTGTATAGTGCAAATTGCTTGTATGTGGCTGGCCTGGATTTCTGGAATTTTGTGTGATCTTTCTTTCTTTTTTTTTTTTTTTTGGTTTTTGGGCCACACCCGGCGGTGCTCAGGGGTTACTCCTGGCTGTCTGCTCAGAAATAGCTCCTGGCAGGCACAGGGGACCATATGGGACACCGGGATTCGAACCAATCACCTTTGGTCCTGGATCGGCTGCTTGCAAGGCAAACACCACTGTGCTATCTCTCTGGGCCCCTTGTGTGATCTTTCTAATGCCACCATATATGATTCCCTGAGCACCACTGAGTATGGCAAAACAAACAAACAAACAAAAACACAAGAGAGAGTGAGAGAGATAGAAGGAGAACTATGGTAATATTTTTCCAATACAAACATTAAGGCCTTATAATTCTAAGTATCCACTTTTATAACTTCTTTGAGAAATCATGAATGATTGTGTCTGTGATGAAGAAGTTTCTCATTTTGCTTTAGAGGCAGTTTAATGGATGTTTTTAATTTTTAGTTTTAATTGTTTTGTGCTTAAATGTTTTTGATTGTTTAGTGTTTTTATATGAAAGAAATATAAAAGAGAAAATATCACTGGTAGGTCATAGTTTCTTGAGGAATTTGTTTATAACAAAGTGTTTCAGATAATCCAAATATTTAAGAAACTGAGGGGGAAAAACACCCAGTTGCCCAGGCTTTGATATTTCTTCATATCAGTTTTCTAAGCTGGTATATTTTAGTGATTGATTTCTTCAGCTATTTCCTACTAATAGGCATATGATTTTTAGGTTTATCTGATTTGATGTGTCCTACATGGCCAATCAGTTTAATTAAGAAAAATGTTAAGTTAGTCTAATTTAATCGGTCTATAAATTAACTGAATTAATGGAAAAACTAGGGATCTTTTAGGAGTGAAGGGTAACTGGACAGTGAAGTAAGCACTGGGAATTTTTCCAGCACTTAGTAGTCATTCACTTTATAAGGTATTCCAAAGAAGATATGCTTAAAACAAAAAGACACACTAGAGACTGCTCTTTTTTGGTAAGCAGCGTGACTGAATTGAATTTGGTCCAACAAACTGTCCCTTAAAGGTTCCTGAGAGGAACAAACCTGGCCATAAATCAAAGGGAGGAAGCTAGACTTTATTGAAAGGGTAAAGCCGGATGGAAGTTGGTGTATAATTTATGATTTGTTAAATATCTTGGAGCTTTCTTGAAAAGAAAAGAAAAATAGAATTTTTCCCATATTTTAAGGTATTGATAGGAAAATTTGAACAGACTTAATGACATGTCCCCCCCCAAAAGGTACAAAAATCTTGTCTTTGGAAACAGGATTGTATTATCATCCATTTGTTTTACATTTAGTATACTAAGAAACACAGCTTTGTTATGGTATTATATTTTGGTCTGAATGAGGCAAGAACATTGAATCATAGGAATTCTATCTAAGTACTGTAAGTTTCATAATATACTGTATTTAGGTTGAGACCTGACATTTCTTTTGTTTTGTTTTGTTTTGTTTTTGTTTTGGGGCCACACCCGGTGGTGCGCAGGGGTTACTCCTGGCTGTCTGCTCAGAAATAGCTCTTGGCAGGCACGGGGGACCATATGGGACACCGGGATTCGAACCAACCACCTTTGGTCCTGGATCGGCTGCTTGCAAAGCAAATGCGCTGTGCTATCTCTCCAGGCCCCCTTTTCACTTCATTGACTTTTTTTATACCATGGGCTTTTCATTTTAAAAATTCTAGCTTCGTTCCCATGAAAGTATGCGTCAAGAAGGGGAGAAACCCTGAATCTCTTAGGCCACGGGAATTCCCTTTATTCCCCAATACTTACTGTGCCTATGCAAAAAAAAAAAAAAAAAAAAAGTGGGGCTAACACTAAACCCTGCCACTCCAGCACTTCTTTTTCTTGTTTTGTTTTGTCTGTTTTTATTATTATTTTCTTCTTTTTTTCTTCCACTTTTTTCTTTCTTTTTCACTTGTGTGGATATTATTTGGTGATTTTTTTTTTTGGCTGGGTGCATTTTTCTTTTCTTTTCTTTTTCTTTCTTTTTATTCTTTTTTTGGTAGTTGCTACCAATTTTTTTTCTTCTCTTTTCCTTATCCCTTTTATCTCCAACAGAATCACATAACTTGAGTCATTCAGCCTCATAAATTGTGGGTGGAAAATGATGATACCAGGACCAGTTACATGAACATTTAGTGAAAATAAAAAAATGATCAGACTTGAACACCAAACCCAAAGTCAATGACAACAGAATAGATACCCAACCTACAACAAGCTGTAAAGTGGAGACCAGTTATACTAGTATTCTGGGGGGTAAAGAAAGGAGATATGGGATACATGCTGGGAACAGGGGTGGAGGGAGGACAATACGGGTGGTGGGAATGCCCTTCATTCATTGTCACTATGTACCATAAATAATTCTTTGAAAGACTTGTAATACACTTCAATCACAATAAAAATTTATTAAAAAAATAAAAAAATTTAAAAAAATAAAAAAATTCTAGCTTCCTGTTAACACCATGAATTCTCAATTTCCATTATTATTTAAAATAATTATTTAGAGTCATGCTTTTCTTAACTTCAGAACATTTCTTCCACATTTTTTTTATTAAATCATAATGGTTATCCAATAGTTTATTTAACTATTGACTATTTATATTAATATGTTAAAACACGAGGTTAATAAGGATTAAAACAGCTAGATTCTATTGAGGCGCTGTGATTTACAGTATTGTATTTTCTTTCTTTCTTTCTTCCTTCCTTCCTTCCTTTCTTCTTTTATGTATATTTATTTTATATTTATAATATTAATATTTATATTCCTTATATTCTGATTGTTTCTTTTCTTTTTTCTGTTCTTTGTTCCTTCCTTCATTTTATTTCTTTTTCTTTTTCTTTTTTTTTTTGTTTGTTCTTGTGTCACACCCAGCAGCGCTCAGGGGTTACTCCTGGCTGTACACTCAGAAATCGCTCCAGACAAGTTAGGGGGACCATATGAGATGCCTGGATTTGAACCACCATCCTACTGCACGAAAGGCAAATGCTCTACCTCCATGCTATCCATCTAGCCTTCTTTTATTTCTTAATTTTCTTTCTTTCATTTTTTTATCTCTTTTATTTCCTTTTCTTTCTTTTCTCTTTTTCTTTATTTCTTCTCTTCCTCCTTATTTTTCTCCTCCACTTCCTTCTTCTGCTGCTTCTTTCTTCACACAGTGCTCAGGGCTTATTCCTGGATTCTATATTCAGGTATTACTCCTGGACAGGCTCATATGGGATTCTGGGGAATGAACCTGGGTTGGCCAAATGCAACACAAGCACCCTATCCACTGTTCTTTTCCTCTGGCTCACGATAACATTTCTTATACCAGGAACCATAGTCTTTATTTTTTAAACTATCAACTTTTTTTTTCCTTTAATTTCACTTCCTAAATTTGTGCCTCTGTTTTTTTAGTATTCTTACTCTTTACTCCTTAGTACTACAGTGGGACTGGCATGTCTAACAACTAATAGAAGAGTTTGAGGAAGACCAGTTCTGACATATCTATTTGGTACTGGGGTTATCTAGGAATAATAAACGAATATATAAGAATAAATAGGTGTAAGTTGGGAGTCAACACAAAGAACTGTGTTGCAGGAACCCTATTTTATCTTTTTTTTTTTTTTTTTTTTTTGGTTTTTGGGCCACACCTGGCGGTGCTCAGGGGTTACTCCTGGCTGTCTGCTCAGAAATAGTTCCTGGCAGGCACGGGGGACCATATGGGACACCGGGATTCGAACCAACCACCTTTGGTCCTGGATTGGCTGCTTGCAAGGCAAACACTGCTATGCTATCTCTCTGGGCCCCCTATTTTATCTTAAGCTATACTTTGTCATAGTAGCAAAGCATCTACCTAACTCCCGACAGCATGGCTTAGCTTCTACAGCAGAATTACGTGGTGAAACACAGGCAAAAGTTTGCTAAAAGTTTGCAGTGTCTCATGTTTCACTAGTTCTAATTTTTTACTTCCAAAATATTTTATGTGCATGTTAACATTTGCTAAAGTGTGCCACTATGTCCAACACACATTTACAGAAGCACTTCCACCCTACAACATTGTCAAAGGTCAGAGTGTGTACTTCCACAAACACATACCGTGGGGGAGGGGGATCTGTGATTTTTTTAGGGAATATGTTTCATTTGCTCATCCTTTAATACTTAAGGTTGCTTTGACCTTACACACGAGCAATTCCAAGGGCTCTTTCTTTTCCTGGCTATAGAAAGCCAGTTTGAGTGACCTGCTGCCTTGACAATCTGACTAAAGTACTGAGTGTTTATCTTTGTCTATGTTTTCGGTTGGTAATTATCAGAATGCTAGTAAGAAGATTGTCAGATTGCCTTTGTCTTCTTCTCCATCATGGTGCTGTAGGCTATTTTTGGTGTGGTTCTAGCAGTAGGGGGATTATGAAGTGCCAATTTTTGAACCTGATATATACCAAACATGTGTTCTAGCCTTATGAGCAATTCTCATGACCTGAAGATAATCTTTTTTTAAAACAACATGCCTCCTCTATATTCTTTCCTAATTTCTCACTTGGAAATTTTCTTTTCTGTACATATAGTTGATATAGAATAATGTCAGTATCTGAGCATATCAAAAAGCCTGTTACAAATAGGGATACCCTACAACATGTTTTATTTTATTTTATTGATTTTTGGTCATACCTGGCAGTGATCATGTGTTACTTCTTGCTATGTGCTCAGAAATTACTCCTGATAGGCTCAGGGATCCTTATGGGATGCAGAGTATTGAATTTGGATTGGCTGCAAGCAAGGCAAATGTCCTACCCACTGTGCAATCACTGGCCCCCACAGCATGTTTTCATTCCCTTGTCCCCAATTGTCTACTTTCTAGCCATTTGATTTTATTGTTGCCTCCTATTTGTATTTTGAGTTCAAGCATCTCAGGCCATGTTTGGAAGCTATTATGACAATCCTGAGAGCTTTATTTTTTCTTGTAAATTACAAATTCACATGGAAGGAGAATGTGTGTTGTCAGATGCTGTAGTTCAGAGCTATCTGGGAAGACCTGGTAAGTAATTGGTTGGCCTGATGAAAGTCTTTTTGAAGGTAGAAACTGAAGAAACCTCCAGGTGATAATATATTCCAAGGAGAGAAATATCTGGCCACCTAAACTTGACCCAGTAATTCATTTTTTCTTTCCTGGGGGCAAGAGTATTCTGTGAGTATGACATTTTTCTATTACATGATATTTCCTGGCCATCTCTGTAAACTTGTGCTTAGATTCAAGGATTCCAAACAAACTGAAAATAAAAAACAAAGAACAAAAATAAGAGTGTGTTTTACTGAATTCTGAAACCTGGCAGTCTCATAGCCTCTGGAGTTCCAGGGATTTAGAATCACATTAGAAGGGGAACACTGGATTTGGAACCTCTGGGAAAGCAACAGTTGCCAAGACAGGCAGGGAGGCTGTGAAATTCCAGAACAACACAGAATAATTCCATATATTTGGAAGATAGTAGTGAAACTGAGAGTGAACTATCTGAGGCCACCTGACAAGGAGCCTACTAAAGGCTAGCAATTCAACATGCCTGTAAGAGATGTGGCCAGGACTTTCTCTGGGACATGCATGAAATACTCTTTGGTTAATGCTTTACACTGACTTATGTTTATTCAGTCTGGTCATTGGAGATTTTTCATTTTTAAAATTTTTTATCACACCCTTTGGTGCTCAGGGGTTACTCCTGGCTCTGCCCTCAGAAGTCCCTCCCAGTAGGCTCAGGGACCATGTGGGATGCCGGGAATCAAACCAGAATCAGTCTGGGATTGGCCATGTGCAAGGCAAACGTCCTACCCCTGTGCTATTGCTCTGGCCCCAAGGTGAAGGGCGGGCCCAGGGGCTGGCCAACAAAAGCCTACAGCACCCAGTTTTTCCCAGGCAGTCTCCTGGGAAATGATGACCCTGCTTAGCTTCTAAGATCAGACAAGATAGGGTGCGTTCAGGCCGTAGACTGGTCATTGGAGATTTTTATAGATATGTGCCACTCCTGGGAACTAATGACCCTGCTTAGCTTCTAAGATCAGACAAGATAGGGTGCGTTCAGGCCGTAGACTGGTCATTGGAGATTTTTATAGATATGTGCCACAGTTGGAAAAGAGTGACATTACAAATAATTATTAATTTTGATAGGAATTATTTTGAAACCTAAAAACATTTGTTTAATATTTATATGTATAATACAAAGCACAAAGTGTAACCTCCTTTAAGAATGATTTGATCACTCAGACAATTATTCTTCTATATTAGTGTTGTTTCTAAAATGTTTTATTTCGGGTTCAGAGTGATAATACATTGGATAGAGCTCTTGCCTTGCGTATGGTTGACCCAGGTTGCCAACCCATGTTCAATATCCAGTACTGCATATATGGTTCACAGTGGCAACCAGGAATTATTCTTTAACATAGAACCAGGAATAAGCTGTGAGTACCACTGTGTCTGTTCCCCAAACAAGAAACAAATTTAAAAGAAAAATTAATTTTTTTCCAAGGAACCAGGATGCAAATTCCCAAATCCAATTTTAACAAATTTTATTTTTGCATATTTGAAGGTGGAAAGGAGAGTTTGAGTCAAGTGCCTGCATTCAGGAAAAATTATTTCAGTCAGTGGACAGATTAGACCTGTGTATACCAAAAACAGGGTTAACTGTCTCCATTTCTGCTTCCATCAATGCTCTATTGTCCATCAACTTACAGATGTCTTCATCTGAATAAGCAAGTAAATTCTCTAACAATGTTGAAAACAATTTAACAGCCTTCATTCTATGACTGCACAGAAAATTTATCATTTACTTTATAATTATCACATTTATTATACAGAAAGTTAGCAGAAAGCAGGAGCACTCCTTTGAAGTAAAAATCCATAGATTGGTTATGCTAGTTTCTCAATATTCAGTGAGAGATCCCAGAGTGAATCTATTAACCTAAGGGAAAAGAGCTGTTTGAGTCAAATTCATCATTTACACACATCTATTAACCTACCTTTCCTCTACTGATTAACTAGTGACCAAAATGTGACTTAAAAATGTATTTTATGTCCTGTTTGGCATAAAAAAGTATATGCTACAATAACTTAAACAATGATTACCAAAAATAGACACCAAGGTCTACTAACTGAATAGAAAATGAAAATAGACTTAAATAAGATGCAAGTTAAATGAAATTTCAAGTTAATGAGGGAAAATTTGGGTGTGGTTAGTGCATTTAAAAATAAGGCTGTACTCTTTACCATGACTTATAATTAATCTATTGTTGGAAAAAATACGCATAGAAGTAATATAGGAAACTATGAAGTGACTTTAAAATATAATGCTAAGGTTGAGAGAAAATACTGAAACTTAAACATAAGTTGGATCATAGAGACAATATTGTGATTAAGGCATTTATTTGCAAGTAGCTGAGCCAGGTTCAATCCTTGGCACTGCATATGGTCCTCTGAGTTCCTCCAGGTGTTTATCTGAGCTCAGGCCAGGAGTAATTCTTGAGCTCCACTGGGTGTGGCCCAATTCTTTGCCACTCCACTCCCCCCAAAGACTAAATTTAGCGATAAAATAGTTCTGAAAGAATCTTCTCTTCATGAAAGCAAATAAACTTAGTCAAAGAGAAAACGGAGAAAATTTTGTATCACATATTATAGACAAAAGGGACATTTTGTTGATATTTACAAATGCCTCAAAAACCACAGAATAAAATCAATAACCAGTAGAAAAAGAAAAAATATATAATTAGAAAAGAAATGTAAATATATCTAAATTATGTAAGCATATAGTTTCTAAATTGTTTCAATGACAAGAAAAGAAATACCAATGAAGATTACATTTTTACATAAGAGATATTCAAAGATCTAAACAAATAGCAATTTTCTAGCATCTATCAACATATACAACATCCTTTTAACATATAATTCTATTTCTATATAGAAACAACAGTAGATTTGGGAGGTGGCTCAAAAAGCCAAGCTTTGATCCTTGACATCATTTTGTTTCCTAAATACTGCAAGAAGTTCCTTGATCATAGATCAGCAGAAGCAGAGCCTCAAAGAAATAATAGATGAAGGGGCCGAGATATAATATAGTGGGCAGGGTGCCTGCCTTACATGAGGCTGGTCTGGATTTGACACCAAGCTTTCCATATGGCACCTATAACTCTGCCAGGAGTAAGCCTTGAACACAGCTGGGTGCGTTCAACTGAAAAACAAACTAGAAAAATACTCTATTAACAAAGTTAAGAAATGACCCAAGATAATTTTAGTAAATTGATAAAAACAAGTATTACAAATATATTCAGCAAGAAAATGGTTAATTTTTATATATATTTTTTTATTTAAACACCTTGATTACATACATGATTGTGTTTGGCTTTCATTCATGTAAAGAACACCACCCATCACCAGTGCAACGTTCCCTTCACCAATGTCCCAAATCTCCCTCCTCCTCACCCAACCCCCGCCTGTACTCTAGACAGGCTTTCCATTTTCCTCATATATTCTCATTATTAGGACAGTTCAAAATGTAGTTATTTCTCTAACTAAACTCATCACTCTTTGTGGTGAGCTTCCTGAGGTGAGCTGGAACTTCCAGCTCTTTTCTCTTTTGTGTCTGAAAGTTATTATTGCAAGAATGTCTTTCATTTTTCTTAAAACCCATATATGAGTGAGACCATTCTGCATTTTTTTCTCTCTTTCTGACTTATTTCACTCAGCATAATAGGTTCCATGTACATCCATGTATAGAAAAAAAAAGATGACTTCATCTCTCCTGAAAGTTGCATAATATTCCATTGTGTATATGTACCACAGTTTCTTTAGCCATTCGTCTGTTGAAGGGCATCTTGGTTGTTTCCAGAGTCTTGCTATGGTAAATAGTGCTGCAATGAATATAGGTGTAAGGAAGGGGTTTTTGTATTGTATTTTTTGTGTTCCTAGGGTATATTCCTAGGAGTGGTATAGCTGGATCATATGGGAGCTCGATTTCCAGTTTTTGGAGGAATCTCCATATAGCTTTCCATAAAGGTTGAACTAGACGGCATTCCCACCAGCAGTGGATAAGAGTTCCTTTCTCTCCACATCCCTGCCAACACTGTTTATTCTCATTCTTTTATTTTGAAGTTGGAGTGGTGGCACAAGCAGTAGGACATCTGCCTTGTAAGCACTAACCTGAAACAGACTGTGTCCGATTCCCAGTGTCCCATATGGTCCCCCAAGCTAGGAGCTATTTCTGAGCGCATAGCCAGGAGTAACCCCTGAGCATCAACGGTTATGGCCCAAAAACCAAAAAATAAATTATTTTTAAATTGTGGAATTTTATATGTAACAAATTAAAATGATGAATTGTTATAATATACCTCCAGTATTTGAGGGCAAAGTAAATTTCTGAACAGTGATATAGTGAGTATGTAGCTATAATTTTATTTCCTATATATAAAGGAATATTTTGGAAGTAACACCCACAATTACAGGATATTTGCACAGGGTTCCTAAGAAATTTGATTTTTTTTTATTTCTTTTTTTTTCCTTTAGAAATTTGATTCTTTAGAAATAAAATAAGTAGCTGTCTGACACAAGTGTAGTGTTCTTTTACTTGGTTATCCTTTTGTACATTTTTTGTATCTTCATATATAGCTAAACCATTCCAAAACAGAATATCATCTTATATTTTGATATGTAAATTATTCCATTTAAGCATCTTGCCCATTCACAACTTTCCACTCTTCTACTAGCTCTATGGAATTTTTTCTTAACATTCTTAGCTGTCAATAGCCAGTTTCTTTTCTTTCTCTTCCAATTTTCTGAAAGAGTATTTGTTTAAGATGTGAATGCAAATATATTTGTTTTATTAGAATTTTTTAAAATCCAAATAGGGGCATTCTGTTAAGGGATTTGCACTTAAGGTTTGAGTTTATTTCTGATGAATTGGGTATAGTTAGAAAAGAATATTTCATTCTTGCAATACTGACACACTATGTCCAAAGGCAAAATATTTTTTTAAACAAATGCTGTGTTTGACTTGTAGGATGTTTCACAAACTTCTAAATTTATGGGCTGGAGACATAGTACAGTGTTAGGAATCTTGCCTAGCATGAGGTAGACCTAAGTACCCAGATTAGATTGCTGGCACAGTCATAAGTGATTTCTGAGTGCAGAACCAGGAGTAAGCCCTGATTTGGCACTCAAGAAACCAAAATTAAAAACACGAAACAACAGCAGCAACAACAACAAAAATACCAAAATAAATTGAACAAACAGGCAATCAAAATTCTAGAATTGATGCTCCTAGACGTTCTTCTGGGATTGTGATAACCAATAAAACTACATTTAATTCATGATAACCCAAAATATCTCTAGAGATTGGAAAGTATCAGGATGGCAGAATTCCATTCTACACCTTTTCTTCACTTTCCATTTGAGAATACTGAATTAAAAGTAAAAAAAAAAAAAGGTCATTTATCATATTTCTGTAAATGTGAGGCTCTGAAGTAGTGTCAGTGAAGTGAATTCTTTCTTTTGTTTTCACACACAGATTGCTTTTCAATGCAGCCCTATGGTACAAGCTAGCCTGAGGGTGCTAGGGACCACCAGGGCTGCAGCTATGTAATACTCAGTGTGTGCCCTAAATGCGCTTTACTATTTCTAAGTCTCTTGTTATTTGATCTTTTATATGAGAAACAAAATTTTCTAAGAAAGAATTTTTTTGCCTGTGAAAGAGTGGTATAGCTATAAATCCAAAACACAGACTACAAACAGTAAAAACATTAGATCTATGCTCCAACCACTGAACTTTATAATGTACCTGTCAAGGTCGCAGGCCAAGGGTGGGGGTTGATGGAGGATGAGAACATTAGTGATGGGAATTGACACTAGTGGTGGAATTGGCATTGAAGTATTTTATGACTAAAATTCAGTTACCAATAGCTTTGTAAAGCCTGGATCTTTAACTAAATAAAAAATTAAAGAATAAATAAAACAAACCATGTGAAGAAAATAAAGAAAAAAGTTATCACCATAAAATAATTATTTTATTGGACAATACATATTAAAGTAGTTTGCGTAGTGTTAGAAGAATAGGTAGTCACCATCTCTCTGGAGAATAGAAAATATGAAGGAAAACACTTTTCTAAATATGAGTAAACACCTTTGTTTTATGTCTTTATGCAGGTATTGTGCATGGATTCTTCTTTCACTTTGGACACATTTATTTTTGAAGATTTTGATAGGTATTTTCCTTGGGCCCTAAATTAAGTCTTTTTTATATATCTATTTCAGATTCCAGCTTAACTTAGTAATTGGAGTAAGACATTTCTTCATTAAACTTGGAAGAAATGTAATTGTACTTTCTTTTTCATGGCTCATTACTATGCTCTTGGCAAAGGAAAAGATATAATGATACCTTATTATATTTCAAAAGAAATGAGTGGTTTTTGAAATGACCTCAAATACATAATTTAGAGTACTTTTAGAAAGTTTGTGGAATATAGGAATTTCTAATTAAATATTAATTACCAAAACTATCTTATTTAAATGGTGAAGGAAGACACCCTTAATTTACCCACTCTAATGAACATAAAAGCTATGATTTTTATTATCTATATATTTTGTTATTTTATCCATTTATCATGTATTCACAAATTTTAGCATACATTTTGAGAGTTTCCTTTTAAATGTCATTGAAAATGCTGACAATAAATAATTGGCTCCCATTATTCATCAGAAAGCCAGAGAAAGTGTTCAGAACTATAGTACAGCAGCTTTTGCCTTGTGCATGGCCAACCCAGGTTCGATCCCTGTCATCTCATATAGTCCCCTGAGCTCCAGGAGTGATTTCTGAGTGCAAAACCAGTGATTTCTGAGTGCAGAACCAGGAGTAACCAGAGTGCTTCTGGGTGTGGCCCAAAACCAAAAAACAAACAAATGAAACCCAAGGAAAGCATTGTAAGTATAATTTAAAAATTAATGACAAGTTAATAAGAGGAAAGTAAAAACTATTTAGTCATCTGCACCATAAGATTTATATCCTTCAAATAACTAAATTAAGATTCCATTTGGTTGTTATATGTCCAAGAACACAGGCAGGATCATGCCATCTGCCTTAGTTTTGGTGTCTTTGTTGTGTTTGCCTTTTAGCCTCTTAAAAGCAAACAACTGAAACAATCATTTATAAACAATATGAAATAGATCCAGAGCTGATTATACATAAAACATATTGTCACCAGTTTTTATGAGCCAAATACATTTTGAAATGTCTTACCCTTGGTTTATAAAGATAGGATTTGCATGACTGAGATTTTTTTCTTGCATCATTCTGGCTAGCAAATAAAGACCTTCAAATGTATATACATTTAGTCACAACAAGAAATAACACTATAAATATAAAAATATTAGAAGTTTTTCAATCTGGGATAATGCCTATAAAAGAGACATTATCAATTATCAATGTGAGAAGCAAATTAAGGTGTTGTTTTAGACTCAGAACTTAGAACTGAATTTTGGTAACAAAACTAGAATTTAAACTGATTTTATATGAGCTTTCTAATGACATCATAATAATATTAATGCATAATTTTGAGAGTAATCTAGAAAAATATTTTATTACAAAGTTAAAGTTGTCTACTTCAGTTATAACATTTGTGATTTGCAAAATAAATGCCAACTAGTCTCAGTCTTCAGAGATATATTTCAAGTGAAACTGTTGCTTGAAATAAAATATTGATTTTACATTTTAAATTAAAAGTACAGTGTAGACCAAAGGTACTGATTTGTTTCATTTATTGTAAAGAAGATTTCTTATTCTTATTAATAGAGGAGACTTCCCTGATAATATGCTTCATTAAACTGTATTTTCTAATATGTGGCTAATTTTCATGACTATTAAATAAATGGTATCACATCTTTAAAAAAAAATTCCAGCCACACCAAAAAGCCTTATAAAAGAATCAGCAGCACTTAATCCACCTAAGCAAATGTATCTGTCTGTATGTTCTTAGCAATATCCAGAGGTAGCCTCATTTATTAGAGTTAGATTTATTGAAGGGAGATACTTTGGTTAAAAAGATATCAGCCCATTTCTTTAAAAAAAAATATGACAGCATGTTTATCACCCCTCCCTTGACCATCTCTAAAGAGCTAATCTTTGCTTTTCTTTCCACAAAAACTGGACTTGTTAAATTTTCAAGCGATTAGATGTTCTTTTTCATCAGTTACCAGTGCTTTTTTTTTTTCCTTCAGCTTAGTGAAGGAGAGTCTCCTTGCATTGAATGTGCTCATTACATACAAATTAGAGTTAAAACAGTGGCTTCCCAACCCTAGGAATGTAAGTGCTAATGAACAGGAAAAGGGTCGCCGATGAAAAATAACTCAGGCGAGCTGCAGCTCTACACCACTGTTTGCAGCACTTGGGAAAAGGTTCTAATATTAATGCCTCTTGTCAGAAAACCCTTACAACCTCTATTAAATCATCTTCTTCTCTATCGAAGGTGCTGTAGTTATAAATAGGCTTACAATGAATTCTGAATTCTCTACATGTAAATCATGCCACATACCATTATCTGATATCCTTGAATTAGGTATGCATGGCCTTGGGGGCAGTGAAGGATAGGTCGATGCAGCCAGCTGTCTGCTTTAGTAATAACTACAGCACGTTAAAGACTAACAGCCAGACAATAAATAACATTTTCAAATCTGCATCTAGACTTTGAGTGGGAGAGAAATGAATAATGATTTCCTTGTGTTAGATTGGACTTAAGCAAAAGGTCAAACCTTTCAGCGAAAGGAACAACAGCTGTACAATCCAGTTAATCAAAGACAAAAGTGTGTGTGTGTAAACCTGTAGGCAAGATAATTAACAAGTCTGCTGGCTTCTAGTGTGTCATTTTATTCTTGCAAACTCTGTTTTCTTTCATGTTTATCTCTCAGTCTGACTATCTTTAAAGGAAGGTGAGAGGTTAACAGATTAAATCCAGTTTAGAACAAGAAGCTGGGAGTAATTTATATTATATTTGAGCATTGTATTTAAGTAAATCAATGTATGTTTTCAGTGAAGGCAAATACCATGTATGTGGATTGCACTGAGTTTTGGATTTTATATTTCACAATTATAGTAAATTATGAGCCTATTTGCATAGCTTCAACAAGAACATAAATATTTCTTAGACTGAGTTTAGTAGAAAAGAGATATGCAAGAAAAAGCAATGTTCTGACATCAACAAAATAAAACAAAGCAGTGGTAAATTGGTTCTGTGAAAAACCTGCTGTGAGATTTTAATTTTCATCCTCTATATTACTCTGAAAAGATCACTCACATCAAAAAATTGAAGTCATATTAATGTTTTATTTTATGAGAGGAAAGACCTGATGGACTGTAATTTATTTGGAAAAATCATATTTTATTACTTGTGTGAATGTGTATGTATGGACACATCCAAACTGTGCTTTGATAAGGAACTTAGCTACTACAATATTCTGTATAGCTGCAAAAAATTAATTTCAGTCTCTTAAGAATTATTTTCCCTATCTTCCTTTATCTCCATGTTTCTGTAGGAAAATTACAAGAAAAATTTCTGCACTCATGTTCTAGTAGAACTCTTCAATAACAATACAAATATTGTTTTTGCTAGCAGGTAATTCACCAGTGGCTCATTTTCATCAGCTTTTACTTCATAGCAATTGTAAAATAAACCTCTCATAGCCCATGATGTTAATGTTGTGGTCCCTGGGGTATAACTGATGTTCCTGGTATGGGTCAGGTACTAACTAAACTGCATTAAAAAGAGAGAAATTAATAGTACTACCATTGATTCTAGCTAAATGGTATTTATTGGGCAATACCATACTTTAATAGTTATTTAGCATAGTTATTTTGTTGATTTCTTTTGGATGATCTTAATGAAAAATACATAATAAAGTGTGGTGAGTGAAGTTAGAAAAATAATTACACTAACAACTACCATGACAATGTTAATGAGTGAGGGAAGTAGAATGCCTGTCCCAAATACAGGCAGGGGGTGGGAGTGGAGGGAGATTGGTGGTGGGACTGTTGCACTGGTGAAGGGGGATGTTCTTTGTATGATTAAAACCCAAATACAATCATGTTTGTAATCACGGTGTTTAAATAAAGACATTATAAAATAAAAGGACCCAATGCATTATAATGTAATGAATTCTTCAGAGGCAGTTCTGGTTGTATACAGGATTCATTTGTGTGTTTCATTGTTTTCACTTTATTTTTTACCTACATTTAGCATTTGATAAGAAAGTAAAACTAATGTCATAATCACCAGAATCTCTGCATCTATAGAACTTGATATAATGCATATCTTGGGTGCTTGTTTGTATATTTCAGTTATATGTCTTAAAAGTAAAACTGTTAAGCCCATTTTAAATCATATATTCCTCTTAAGTTTACACATAGCAAAATTAGATTCAAAGATGGAAACTGATAAATCTGTCACAGACAAAGATTAATGGGAAATAATGGACAAGTCTATCACAATACAATTCTTTCAAAAACATTCTTAATATTTTTAGATACTATCTTTTTCTGGTGATATTTCCTCAAGGTTGATCAATGGCATGCCTTCATCTTTAAGATAAAATTGTTACATACCAAGAGTTTGTTTGAATATACAAAAGCATATATATTTTGCTTTTTTGGGCCACATTCGGTGACACTCAGGGGTTACTCCTGGCTATGCCCTCAGAAATCATTCCTGGCTTGGGGGACCCTTTGGGACACCGGGGGATTGAACCATGGTCCATCCTAGTCTAGCAGGCACTAGGCAAATGCCTTACTGCCATCGCTCTGGCCCTACAAAAGCATATTTTTAACCACTTATCATGATCAAGTTCTGGCCTTACAGTTTTCTTGTTTACACAGAATTGATGTTCCATAAGCATTATATCACCATCAAGGGGTACAGCCAAGAGCTGCACCAGGGTCATTTCATCTTCTACCTGACTTACACCCCTCACTTCATTCAATCATGTATATCTCTAGATGTATGTATATGTATATACATATCTCTCTATATATACAATGTACTTCACATATGACATTTGTATGCAGCATATTTAATTAAATAAAGTTGATTCTTTCTTTAAATTTTTTTATTTTTTATTTTTTTTTGTTTTTTGTGTCACACCCAGCAACACTCAGGCTCTATGCTCATAAATTGCTCCTAGAAGGCTTGGGGGACCATATGGAATGCCCGGATTCAAACAACCGTCCTTCTGCATGCAAGGTAAATGCACTACCTTCATGCTATCTCTCTGGCCCCTGATTCTTTTTATTTAAATTAAATCATTGGTATTGCTTTAATGACTAGAAAGGATTATTCTGGAATTTAGCTGAATTTCACTCCAAAGTGACTATTGTAATCATTCTTACCTTTCAGAGCATGAATTTGTTAGATTCAACGTCCTATTAATTTTAGTCTTTTTTAAAATAAATTCTTTAACTAAGCACTGTGGTTTCAAAATTGTTCATACTTAAGTTTCAGCCAAAATTGTACATCATCACCTTTTATGTAGTGACTGATCATGTATACATTATTTAAAATTTTTTTAAAAAAAATTATTTTTTTCTTTATCTTTCTTAATTCTTCTTTTTTTCCCATTTTTCTTTATTTAAACATCTTGATTACATAAATGATTGTGAAACAATAGATTCATATAGCAAGGTGGCAGGCTACAAAATCAACCTACAGAAATCAATGGCCTTTTTATACACCAATAATGATAGGGAAGAGATGAAAGTCAGGAAGGCAATGCCGTTCACAATAGTGCCACACAAACTCAAATATCTTGGAGTCAACTTGACCAAAGACGTGAAGGACCTATACAAAGAAAACTAGAAATCCCTGCTCCAAGAAATAAGAGAGGACACACAGAAATGGAAACACATACCGTGCTCAGGGATTGGCAGGACTAACATCATTAAAATGGCAATACTCCCAGAAGCATTATACAGATTTAGTGCGATCCCTTAAAAATACCCATGACATTCTTCAAAGAAGTGGATCAAAAAATAATTTAACTTAAGCACCATGGTTAAAAGAAATGTTCATAGTTGGGTGTCAGTCATAAAATGTACACCACCCTTCACTGGTGCAGTTTTCCTACCACCAGTGTACTCCATCCCCTGCCTGTCTCTGGGACAGACATTTTGCATCTCTGTCTCACTATCATTGCCATGGTAGTTGTCAGTGTGGGTAGTACTCTAATTTCACTCACTGCTCTTTATGGCAACCTTCACATCATGGACTGGTAAAGTTGTTTCTTGTGGATTGTAATAGCTATGTTTTATATAGTCATGGTGTATAGTGAATTAGCAAACAAAGACTTTTTTTTTTGTATCGATTTTTTTTTATTTTGATCATAATGGTTTACATAGTGTTGACAATAACAAAGACTTTTTAATCCTATTTGAAATACAATGTTAGTTTCCTGTACACTTTTGATAACAATACTTTCACCAAAACCATGATACAAAACCTTACTATTGCTTCTTTCTTTAAAGATATATTAATTAATAATATATATTTTTGACTTATTAACATTGATCTCCTGGTCAACAGTGCTGTGCTGTTCACGCTTTAACAAAACTTTTCTTAATATACTTTTCTTTGCAGGGCACATCATTGCCTTCATATGCATCAGAACATTACTTAGCATTTTAGTATGGTGCCTGGGCATCATTGTAAATAGTCGAATCAGTAGTAAAATACTTGAAAATGGGAAGAATGGAAGTAAAACAATGTTTTAAAAGACACTAGTTTAACCCTAATGAGGTAAAATAAGGAATCATAGACCATTTCCCATTCTCTCAGTTTGCTGGTAACTATAGATCAATGAAATGTTTGAATTTGATAGTTCCCATATTACTGATTTTGGAATTATACTTCAGAGTCTGTTGGCAAATATGAAATCTGTGAACTATGAAGATTAACTCTACTAAGTTATATGGAAAAAAGAATAATTAAAGCAAATTGAAATCACTCAAAATTGGATTTATACATTCTAGTTAAAAAAAAACACAGCTCCTTTTTTCCTTTCTGAATTATCCAACTTTCTATTCCAGCTTTCCTTTACAAACTTTCTCTCTAACACACAACTCCATATTTTCTTGGCTCTACATCCCTACTTTATTGGGCACATTGAAATCATTTAAAATTTTATTCTATTATAATTTCTGCTAAATTCCTGCTATCTAGTTTGGATCTGGAAATACAGAATGATAGTATTACTTTCTTTACTTTAAAACATTAAAGTTGTAGAATGATGTTGAAGTTTCTATTCAATATTTGTCAGTCATCTAATTGGTCTTCTTAGTTGAAGCATAAAGCTTTTATACTTTATGCATAAAGCTTTAAAGTTTTTATTTTAGGCAATTATAATATTCCATTCATATTATCTTTGTTACTTCAGAAATTCAAAGAAAAATAAAATAGTTTCAGCTTTTAAATTTAAATCACTTTTTATACCATTGGTAGGAACAACAGATTTGAAAGAGAAGGTTTTTCCCTTTATATACACAAGAGACACTTGTTTGGTAAGTCTTCTGTATTTGGAAGAACATAGTCACATTTTTATATCAGTTCTCAAATCTGGCATAATTAAATTGCATTATATATTTATTAGATTTATACAACTACAGAAAGAATAAGGATGAAGCCCAAACCATACTGTTAAATAGAAGAAGCCAGGCAAAGTAGCATGCATAGTGGTGATTTTTTTTTAAATGTGCCTTTTTTTTAAATTTTTTTTATTTTGAATTATGAGAACAATGATGCAAGGAAAGAGGACAAGGTAAAGTTACAGTGGAAGGACAATCACCCATAACATAATTCTCAGAAGTCCCCTTGCTGATATCTTAACTTTGAACTTTCAGCCCAAGAACATTAAGATAAATAAAACAGAATCCATGTACAATTACTTTGTCCCTCAAGTCCCCAGATTGTGACACATTATAATATTTCTTAACAAGGCAATCTAAAGCCATAAAACTTACGTAACTCCTTAAACGTTAGAGGCATAGTATTTTTTACATTTCCATGTACATGCATATTAGCTTAAGTTAACCTCAAATTTTAAGTGTTTTTTTTTCAGGATTAGAGTCAAAGGAGCACAGTAAAAACGGTGTTAGAGTGGCAATTGTTGTTTGCATAGGCCCACCAAAATATGAAAGGCATGGAAAGGAATAACCTTGGCCTAAATACAAAGAGATCCTACCCCTGAAGTTTCCTGGCATAAGACCAACTGTAGGCTCCAGGAAAGTTATCGTCTAATCCAAGACATTGTCCGTAGTGCCAACACACTTTTCACACAGTCTCTGTTGTTTGTATCATGTTTCCGTATTAAAGATCCTGGAATCTGCATATCCTACATTGAAGTCATGATGTGGAGCGTCTTCTCGTTTCACCTCACCATTAAAGGGCAATGCAGGAAGCCCTGTCCTGTAAGCAGGCCGTTGTTGTTAAGTCTTCTCAGTGTTGAGGGAAGTCTCTTTTGAGCAGGTCGATGTCTGAGCAGTGGTAGGGTCTTCCGTGGTAGAGGATTGCTTCCAGGTGATGTTATAGACAAACCTGGATGTTTCATGGATGGCTTCCCTGGTTCAGGGGTGAATGGAAAATGCCCTTTCTTCTGAGGCCTGTGCCAGGTCATTATGTCAATGTTCAGGGTGTAAGGTCCCTTTGTACTACAAGATTTGTGTTTTCCAATCTTTATTAGATAGGATCTTATTTGTATGTATAGTATTTTCTCATTTTAATGTGCCTATGCAAAAAAGGAGCAATGCCACGTGGCATTATTGGTGCATATGGGGGACATAAGAACAAGTCCAATAATCCCCATGACATGGTTCAATCATAAGCATAAAACTGGGGGACTCTTTCACCAAAATTTCTTGTTGAACAGCTCATAAAGAGAAGATAAAAAGTGGTTAGAATCGTCATTGTATAAGAGAATATTTAGTAAGACTTATAGTTGTCAGGGAAAAACAAAATATTCTAAAGACATACATGTCCATTTTATGTCTTTTGAAACAGTTCAGCGTTGTTACAATGCACAGCTTAGGTCTGTGATTAGGATCGTGCAATACTGAAGTTAAAAAGAGTAATGTGGGTTAGTGATGTTTGGGTGAGAGAGTTAAGGAGTAAAAATGAGCTTTGAGGGGTGTGGAAAAGGGCAGAATACAAAATGGACATTCTGGATACGCAAAACATAACATAAAGATCAGGAACACTCTTAATACAAGCAGTGTGTGCGAGGGCACTAGCCCCCCCGCGCGGTTTTCCATATGCAGAGTGGTCAGAAATTGCCAGTGACAAACTTAGCGCAACTGAGCAAATCTCAGCACACCCCAAGTTAGAACCAAACATTTCTGGCCACCTGGGCTGCCACCCCAGAAAAGCTGGAGGCCGGGGGCAGAAGAGGGGAAGGCTGGGAGCCTATCAAGGCTCCCAGTGCACCCAAGTTAGGGAGAAGGCCTTCCACATGGGGTCTCCCCCAACCCCATGCCGGCTAGAGCTAGCCTCCAGCTCAAGAGAGGATTGAGAGAGAGCCGGGAGCCAGGCTAAAATGTGCCTTTTTTAAAGAAAAGGCAAATTTATTAAGTAAACATAGGACAGGGAAGGTGCTGAGTTTGTGAGGGCAAGGGATTACTAGAACTCTGATTGTATTCTATTTTTCTTTTTAGATAAAATAAGGCTAATGAGATATATTCACATCTGTGAGAAAATACTTTAAGCTATATATATATATCTAAAAATGAACTCATAAGAATATATACTCAATAAAATTAGTTTTAAATTCACCATGAGTGATGTAATCTATATAAAACACTCTGTGATGCCCGAATAGATCAAGAAATTTATTCAGATACCTATTTGTTGACTTATAAGCATGTTGTCCAAATGACACTTTTTATAAAAAGGAAGCAATTATAGTATATTCTTTTATTTTGGTGAAACAAACAAATTACCATGTTTGTTTATACATGTAAATGAGTGATAACTAAGGATAAATAATCTGAACCAGATGTTATTGTTAGCTACCCCAGTGAGGGTGGAATTAGAGTCTTGGACCTTGTTCAGGAGAAAGATGATTAGCGTTGTCTTAAAAAAAAATTAACATTAAAACAAACATGTATTAATTTGTAGTTTTAAAAAATTAAGAAATAAAAATGTTTTATGAAAGAAAAATAAGTTGTGACCTACATAGATCAAATTTTTATAAGAATATGTAGACCTGACACAATAAAATATTTCTACCTGCCAAAATTTAATGACAATATCAGGAACTATGAATAAGAAATAAGAAAGAGTAAGAATCTAGGGGGTGAAGAAGCAAAGAATCTAGGGCGTGACAACAGAGAAAAGGTAGCACAAGATTACTGGTAAATCATAATTTGCCATCTTGCCAGTTCTTGATTAAAAGGTGAACCATACTGGCATAAGTAACTTGTTTTTAGTGCTGTCATTTTCCTTGAAGATTTTTTCAACTATTTCTGGGGACCATAGAACTTCTTCATTTAGAGTCAAAAATTCCTTGGTTAACATCAGTCACCACTCATTTCTGAAACATTTTCTGATAGGAAAAGATTGCCTTTCCTCTGGCCCCTCTGCTTTCTTTCCTCCTTCATCCAAGTAAAGGCCTTTAGTGCCCTTTTCCTTTGTCTGTCATTTTCACATCAAACCTGGGCCTTAAGAATAAAACAAAATAAATATGAAAACATTTGTTAAAAAGTCTTTCTACATTGCAGCACATGTTAATAATTGCTCTGATGAAACACTAGTAACAGTACAGATTTGCTTTAAAGCCCACCTTTAGCTCTGTTTGTAGGCTGGATGCATTTAGAAGAGAAGTGACTAGGGTTCTAATTGTAAGACACATGAATTAATAAGTGTTGTGGCTGGCTCCACATTTTTATAACCAAGTCTGGCTCAGTTATGTTTAGATTCTTTTTGTTTTTCCCCATATTTTTTCCCTAGAAACCATATTTGCAGGTCACTAAATAGAGGAAAACATTAATAAATTTATTTCCCTGAAAATCACTGCTTCATGAAATCTGTGTATTTCTTGACCATTTTTGATAGACTAGATAGTAAACAATTTCTCAACCAAATTATTATGTGAAGCTGTTGCCTATTTTATTTATTCTTGAGCTCATTTTTATGTACTTTTTACATGTGTTTCTGAGGTGAAACTGTTGAGATATCCCAGTGTTTTGTTTTTATATCTTTTTTCTTTGAGCTAGTGCCATCCAAACACAGAGCTAAATAAATGGTTCATTTTTGACCTATCTCAGTTGCTGTGTCCTCATATCATCAGCCCATTATGAATTAAGAGATAGATGTCCTGAAGGGCCCCTGTTTCCCTTACATTATTACATACTGTGTAGCACATTAGATCATTAGATGCAAACCAGCCAATGTTTTGCTCTTGCCCATTAGCTCTGACATGTCTTGTATTGTAAGCTCCCTCAAAAGCAGAATTTGAGTGCTGTTAATGTTAAACTCTGAGCACATCTAGCAATATTTGAAACAGTAGAAACATTAATAAAAGGTTAGCTCATTAAATGCTACATTTTGATGAAGACAAATATAACATAGCAGGTAAACTCGAGATGCTTATAGTTTGGAAAGGAAAGAAGACAAGTGAATAGTTAATGATTGAGTGGGAGCGTGTTGAAATAGAATATATAAAATTGTTAGGGAGTAAAATATGAAGGGATAATTAGCCAGTGACACCTTAACTGTTTGTAATCTTGAACACGAGTATTTTAATAGTGAACTTTGGTCTCTCATTTATGGCCAAATAAGTGAAGTTTTTGTCACAAATTTGTAGAACTGATTGATGCAAATCATACTGTTAAGTAAATCAATGTCAATGTAGACCTCTAAGAAGTCTCTAGTTTGGCATATAGGACTAAAGTTATTTGACTCATGGTGTAATTTGATTCATTTTCTTCTGCTATTTTTTAATGTGGAAGACAAATTAAATTTGGAGTAGTGAGTACTTGTATTGGCTATTCTTTTACATATCTACTTATTTATTCATTTACTTTGATGTAGGGATGGGGGTGATCTATACATGGCAGTGTTCAGAGCATGTTCCTGACTCTATTCAGGAAGGATTCCCAGTAGTTCTCAGAGGGTCATTGGAGGGAGATTTGGGACATTGGTGGTGGGAATGTTTCACTGGTGAAGAGGGGGTGTTCTTTACATGACTGAAACCTAATCACAATCATATTTGTAATCAAGATGTTTAAATAAAGAAAAAAAATGTGAAAGAAATAACAAAAAAGAAAAAAAAAAGAAAGAAAAGAACTCCCTGAAAGGCCACAATCCTAGGGCTCTATGGCTGCTCTAGCAGCCAGCCCCCCCCCCAAATAAAAAGAGATTGGTACCAGAGATTGAAACAGCCACAACCATCACAGCCACATGCAATCAAGTGCCTGACCTGTACTATCTCTAGCCCCTGGTTTCCACATCTAATCTGATTACTACTGTTACATTCTTTCTGCTCTTAGAGATAGCTTTAGTTGTGATCTATAAGAATATTTGCTTAAAATATTCCTGTTCCACCAATTTGAGTGCAATAAGGTGGTAGAAAAAAGAGCTCAAATTTCACAGAATTTTTCCATTAATGCATTACAAAGCTTTGTTAAATCTTAGATAAGTTTGTCCCTTTATTTTGTAGAGATTACAATAATGGTATTGCTAAAATGGGCAAGGGAATACTTATAATCCTTGTAAATTAAATTTTTTTGCAATTAAAATTATTTTAGATGGGTTTACATAGTTGTTTATAAGATAGATTTTTCTGGAATTCACTATTTCAACACCAAGCTCACCACCACATAACAGTCCCTACACTCTGGTTATCAGTTTCCCAACTTCCCTGAAGCCTGCCCCTTTGCAAGTAAAAATAATTTACTTAATTATTGGTACAAATGATATGATTAAATGGTAATGGTTTATTAAAAAAATCTGTATTAAAAGAAAAATTGGGAAATTGTTATACCTAGCATTGGGATCTTATATCAGTGTCTACAAGTATACCAAGGTGTATGTTACCAGTTGAGTGTTCTGTTGTTGATTTTGATTGTTGAGGTTATGTGACTAGTATAATAAATTCGTATCTATTTTGGTGTATTTCTACTGGGAAATCAATATTAAAATTATGGCTGTGTCATGTGGCCTCATGGTGGAATGGGAAATTTTTAGTCTTTTTACTTTCTAAGATAGAAAGAGGTTTCCTTAATTACCACCTATGTGAATTTTAAAATCTAAGGGAAAAATGTAGTACATTCTCAGCTTAATAGTCAGTTAACATAGATTAATGCTGCATCCCAGAATGTTGTCAGAAAAACCCAGATGTGTCATGTTTGAGTTGTATTTTCATTATATGCACATATTTGTCTTTGAGAAGAATTCTATGAATTGTATTAATATTTTATATGGCCCTCCAGCCACTCTATCTGAAACCATAGGGGAGACATTTGGTTCTCATCAATGCCTCTTCATCCTTCCTTCACTCCATTGCTTTAAACAGAGCCTTTATTCTCTTTAACTGTCTGCAGGTTTTATTCTATTCTATTCAGAGCGAAGAACCACTAAAATATTATGACCTCTAAGTGATGGGCTGTGAGACAGGGTCTCTCTCAAAAGTCAGCCCACAGCTATGCATTGATCACACATGTTCTGTGGTCCAATGTGGGCTGTATGCAGGGCTGGTTACTGTCTGTTCCCTTTCATCTCCCTAGGAGGATACTTACAGCATAGTTTGCTTCTCTTTTGTGGTCTTTAAGGAAGTGGAAGGATTCCATTTCCAACTCTGTTATTATGGTAATTTTGCTAAGCTTGAAATTCAGTTTTCAAAGTGGGTAGATGTTTTATAACTGAAATGGTTGTTAGGAGATTTTCTGAGATTTACCTCAAATGATATCTCTTTATAGTAATATCAAGGCTTCTCTATAAAGCTTTCAGAGACATCAGCATGATTATTTGCTAACCACTCTACAGGGGAGGTAAGTAGCAAATATCAATGACTTTCTGTAATGAAGGAGCACAGGACTGGAAGGTGGTAGAATGCCAGGAAGCATTTGAACTAAGTTTTATTTCTATTCACAATCTTTTTATGCACTGTGTGACCCATTTGGTTTCCTTCATTTCTCTCAAAAGAGGAAAATATAATGAAAGACTCAACATAAAAGTTATCCCTCTTTGTGCATTGTAAATATGTATGATTTGATGGGAAGCTGATACCAGGACATCAATTATAATCATAAGGTTAATTATCAGATGACACAAGAATTTTAAGTAATTCAGCACTAGAGGAATTTTACAATGTGTAGAAGTAGATTCAGTATCAATTGAATGGAATTTTAATTTCAGTCAACGTTCAGTTATTTGAAAAACGGTACTATAAGTAAATGTATACTTGAGAGATAACTGCTGCTTAAAGTGTCTTACATAAAGGAGGTAAGTTACATTAAAAGATAGCTTTCCTCAAATGAAGGTAAAGTACTATATGAGGTCAACTGTCACTTTGTATTTTTATTTTATATCCATATTCAGCATATTAAGTGGCACATACTTTCATACAATAAATCTAATCCCTTGATGGAATTTGAGGGCAAGCTAGAAAGTTCTTTTTAGTTTTTTTTTTTTGATAAATCTATATCTTGCTCAGATTTAACATTTATTTATGATGGCACTTCATTCCTTTCTTTCCTATTTAAATGCCAGAGGTCAAAATTTCTTATAGAATTTCTACTATACAGAAAGCTTTATTTTGCATAATACAATCTGGTTTAACCTCAATTCATTCAACATTTATTGTAACATTTAAAGGTCTCACTTTTTTAATAAATGGAACAATTTCCATAAGCTGTGTGGCCAACTTGTGGCCACCTTTTCTATCTTCCTGTATGTGTGTATCTGTGTGTCGGGAAGGATTTGATAGCAACACTGGGCAACTCTTCCTTGAATTTCTAGGTTTTCATTCCTCATTTCCCTTCAGTCTTGTCCTGATCTAATGCTCTTTAGAACTTACTGCTAGTAGGCCTCATTTGTTCAGAACTTTTGGGGTGAAATATTATATATTTTACAATCTACAAATATAGTAATTTATTAGTAGTAATTCTACTTCTTTTTCTATCCTTTAAACAACATGAGTCTAGTCACATGATTTGGTTAAATAAAATTTTGAACATTGAATTTGCACATTTATATAAAAGATTATGCAACTGACATGTTTTGAAATATGTTTCTGGAAAATTATGTAATTTTTGTATTGTAATTACTTACTGACCAGAATACTCTTAAAGTTTGAAAATGTCAGAATGTCAGTTGCAATTTTAAATACCAGGAAAATAAATTATTTAAGGAAATTAATTATTTCCTCATATCTTTGTATCTAGGATAGAAACTTGGATAAAACATGAACTGTGTTAAATTGTTTGAACTTCAGAGTTATCTTGCAGTTGTTATATCACTAAAATATATTTGACGGAAAAAAATTCAGTGTTGTTAGGATTGTAACTTTTTAATTATTTCTTTTCCGTTCCATCTTTTCTAAGAAAAAAATTGCTGTTGTGGTAAACTTCTGTAAAAATAATCACTGCTATCCCATCAGTAACACAATTGGTGCTAGGGAACATCAAATGGTAAATCCAAGCATATTAATTACATCATTAAAGTAGCATTTGGTACACTGCTGAGATACATTACAATAACAATAACCTTTCTGTTAATAGGATTCACGACCAGTATGTAATGCAGAAGTTGCATACAATGAAGATATCTCATTCCAGCACCTCATGACATAAATCAGTATAGTCAGAGCAACAAAGAGTGGCATTTCCATAAAAATGACATTTAACGTGTGTGTGTGTGTGTGTGTGTGTGTGTGTGTGTGTGTGTAATGTCACAATTTGAAAACCAGATAAACTGCTCCAGAGAAATCAAAGATGCTTGGTTACATCTGCTGAAAACAATCTGTGCTGTGTATGAGAGCTCATGTCAGCCCAGTAATTACCACAACTGAGATAAAGCCTGTGCTAAATGTCACCTGCCGCTGACAAGCACTGGAAGCCAAGCACCTATAAATGAGTCAGTTACTCTGAAAGTGCTTAGCTTTACTTGCAGGCTAAATGCATTTGTCTTGCATAAAAAAGAAATATATGTTTATATAAATATATATACATACATATGTAAAACTATAAGAAAAAATCAGAAATACATCCATGTAAAATATCATTAGTAATTCTTACTGATCAGTCAGAAGTGCATTAGGTAAGAAAGCTAACAAGTGCAATCAAGTTGAAGGAAAAGGATGAAGCATTTATCTGAATCAGCTGCAACCTCCCACCTTGGACCACAAGTTGGTCATTAGTGAAAAGCAATTGTCCGCATTCTAGTATGATTCTTCGAAGAGAGTTGACATTCAGCCTTATTTTGAGGATAGTATCCAGCCAATAACACGAAGACACAGTTTACATGTGTCTGCATATGAAGTTTATAAACTAAATGTATATTATAAAGTACTTTGAATATCAGAGGATTTATTGGCATTTAAATAAATATTCAAACAAAAGTTGAATAATAATAAATTGGTAGGAAAATATTTTCTTTCTTTCTTTTTTTTTTTTTCTTTTGGTTTTTGGGTCACACCCGGCGGTGCTCAGGGGTTACTCCTGCTGTCTGCTCAGAAATAGCTCCTGGCAGGCACGGGAGACCATATGGGACACCGGGGTTTGAACCAACCACCTTTGGTCCTGGATCGGCTGCTTGCAAGGCAAACGCCACTGTGCTATCTCTCCGGGCCCAGGAAAATATTTTCTTCTTTCATTTTCTTTTTCTTCTCTAAAGATATTTTTTTCTTATACTTTTATTTTAGCTATTTTTTAATGTACAATTCTCATAATACATATAATTTCATATAATGTATAATTTCTTTCCTTATACTTTTATTTTAGCTATTTTCTCACATCGTATAATTACTACAAAACTTAAGTTTTTTTTTAAACTTAGAGAAATAGAGTCCAATAAGTATCAAAAGCCAGAGAGAAAATTTATATCCAGAATATTGATTATTTTCTACCAATATGATGGTGGCAATATTGGAGTTATAATATCGACCTTAGGGAAGCCAGCTATGGCTATCTTTATTACATTTATACATTTACCCAGCGTCAAGGTCTAAGCATCAATTCTTGGTCTCAGGAAACTTATTTTATTTATTTATTTGGTTTTTGGGCCACACCCGGTGAATCTCAGGAGTTAATTCTGGCTATGCATTCAAAAATTGCTACTGACTTATGGGACCATATGGGACGCAGGGTTTCGAACCAGGTCCGTGCTGGGTCAGCTGCATGCAAGGCAAATGCCTATCATTGTGCTATTGCTCCAGCCCCAGGAACCTTATTTTTAGAGTAACACAGGCAGATTTCATTTAAGGACTCACTTTAGTGAATAAGTTAATAGGTAGTTGCCAAACTGAATATTCATTCTATTGTACTAATTAGTATTATAGAGACTGAATCTAAATGAAAATAGGCTATGTAAGTAGCCAAAGTGTTTCCAGATGTTACCTAACACGTTTGGGACTTAAATTAGTGAGTTTGATAAATTCAGTATCCATGTGCATTTTTGTCATCATTGGGACTTTGCCAATAGGATGGAAATATTAGAAAACTTGTGCCTGTAGCTACAGCATATGTGGTCTCATTAGGATATGCTTGACAATAGGATCAGAGAAAACAGATTATTTCTTACTCATCTTTTTCATTAGACTGGTCTGTATGTGTATGTGATACTCAAATTACTCCACGTTTAAAAATAAACTTACTTAAGGAGATACAATCCAGTAAGTGTTTTTTCTTTTATCACCAACCACTTGGTAGTTGGTCCACAAAGGACCACTGATTTTTGTTAAGTCAACATTAGCCATAAAGAAGTACATGGAAGTATATCATAGTTTAAACTTGAGAAACATTTTCTACCATTTAGAATTAGCATGTGCAAATACTGGCTCAAGCCCAAGTGCAACCTGTTTCTTTCTCTTGCATGACTTAAGACATAGGAATGTTTTTAGAGTCTGGCTATTGTAAATAGCACTGCAATGAATATAGGTGTGAGGAAGGGATTTTTTTTTTTTTTGTGTTTCTAGGGAATATCCCTAGGAGTGTATAGCTGGTTTATATGGGAGCTCAATTTCCAGATGGTCTTCAACAAATGAATGGCTAAAGAAACTGTGGTACATATACACAATGGAATATTTATTATACAGCCATCAGGAGAGATGAAGTCATAAAATTTTCTAATACATGGATGTGATGGATGTGAAATAAGTCAGAAGGAGAGAGATAGATGCAGAATAGCAGAATAGTCTCACTCATTTATGGATTTTAAGAAAAATAAGACCTTTTTTTTTTCTTTTTTTTTTTTTTGGTTTTTGGTTTTTGGGTCACACCCGGAAGCGCTCAGGGTAGTTACTCCTGGATCTACGCTCAGAAATAGCTCCTGGCAGGCTCAGGCGACCATATGGGATGCCGGGAACCACCAACCTTCTGCGTGGGAGGCAAACGCCTTACTTCCATGCTATATCTCTGGCCCCAATAAAAGACATTTTTGCAATAATTCTCAGAGACAAAAAAGAGGAGGGATGGAAGGTCCAGCTCATGACATGAAACTCACTACGAGGAGTGATGAGTGTAGTTAGAGTAATAACTACATTGAGAACTATGATAACAATGTGAATGAATGAGGGAAGCAGAAAGCCTGTTTAGAGTACAGGCGGGAATGGGGTGGGGAGGAGGAAGATTTGGGACATTGGTGATGGGAATGTTGCACTGGTGACAGGGGTATTCTTTAAATGACTGAAATCCAACTACAATCATATTTGTAATCAAGGTTTTAAATAAAGATATTAATTAAAAAGAATTTCAAGAACAAAGAAATTAAATCAATATTGAGACATTTGCATCTTAAAACAAAACAAAACAAAAATAAAAAGAAACTATTGAATTATGTATGAAATATGTTCGAATTCAGTTTTCTGTGTTCATAAATAGGTTTTTGATCACAGATTCATACATTTAGTTAGATTTCTTTAAATTTAAAGAATTTAAATTAAAATTTAAATTTCTTTAAAATCTTTAGATTTTTTAATGCTACAGTGATAGAACTGAGGTTATTCAATGTAGATAGTCTGATCTGTATGTCCTACATGTACAATATGCCCTTTAATAAAAGGTTATTTTTAACTCCTACTTCAGCAGGATCATATCTTTCAAGTCTTTTATCAAAGTTTATCTGTTAAACTTGATTATTGTGAGTTTCAACTTTTTGTCACCTTTCACATGGTTTGTTCATTTTTAAATTTCTAGTAAATTAATAAAGCTCAATTTGGGGCTGGAGCGATAGCACAGCAGATAGGGCATTTGCTGCATACAATACCGACCTGGGTTTGATCCCCGGCATTCCATATAGTCTCCCAAGCCTGCTAGGAGTGATTTCTGAGCACAGAGCTAAGAGTAACCCTTAAGCCCCACTAGATGTGCCCAAAAACTAAAACAAAAAAAATCCCCCAAAACAAAAAAGCCCAATTTGAAAGAAACCATTGAAATAACTTATATATTTGCTAGTTATAGTAATGGTTATGAGTATTTGGAATAAATATGGATTCGAGAATATGGAAAACTATCACCAGATCTTTTAAGTATTCAAAAAGGGAATCTAAATAAGACTCAGAAAATTTCATATTTCTCTCTGAAGATCCCATGGTTAGACATCTACTCTTGGCTTTGGTTGCATTCAATTCTGAAATGTATTTCAGATATACTTTGTCATTATTTGGAGTATAATTATATTACAAACTTACTTAGTTTTAGTTTTTTTTTTGTTTGTTTTGAGTTTTGGGCCACAACTGGTAGTACTAGGGGTTTATTGCTGTCTCAGTGTTCAGGAATCACTTTTGGCAGGATTCAGGGAAACATTGGGAATACAATTTGGGTTGACAATGTACAATGTAAGCACTGTACTCACTGTATTATCACTCTGCTCCTATTATAAAATTTATTTCTCCAAATAATTAAAAAATAGAAAAAGTCAATTTCTTTTTTTGTATATTTTATTTAAACACGTTGATTACGTACATGATTGTGTTTGGGTTTTAGTCATGTAAAGAACACCACCAATTACCAGTGAAACATTCCCATCACCAATGTCCCAAAACTCCCTCCTCCCCACCAGACCCCACCTGTACACTAGACAGGCTTTCCATTTCCCTCATATATTCTCATTATTAGGACAGTTAAAATGTAGTTATTTCTCTAACTAAACTCATCACTCTTTGTGGTGAGCTTCCTGAGGAGAGCTGGAACTTCCAGCTCTTTTCTCTTTTGTGTCTGAAAATTATTATTTCAAGAATGTCTTTCATTTTTCTTAAAACCCATAAATGAGTGAGACCATTCTGCGTTATTCTCTCTCTCTGACTTATTTCACTCAGCATAATAGATTCCATGTACATCCATGTATAGGAAAATTTCATGACTTAATCTCTCCTGACAGCTGCATAATATTCCATTGTGTATATGTACCACAGTTTCTTTAGCTATTCGTCTGTTGAAGGGCATCTTGGTTGTTTCTAGAGTCTTGCTATGGTAAATAGTGCTGAAATAAATATAGGTGTAAGGAAAGGGTTTTTGTATTGTATTTTTGTGTTTCTAGGGTATATCCCTAGGAGTGGTAGAGCTGGATCATATGGGAGCTCAATTTCCAGTTTTTGGGGGAATCTCCATATCGCTTTCCATAAAGGTTGAACTAGATGGCATTTCCACCAGTAGTGGATAAGAGTTCCTTTCTCTCCACATCCCTGCCAACACTGTTTATTTTCATTCTTTGTGATGTGTGCCATTCTCTCTGTGGTGTGAGGTGGTACCTCATAGTTGTTTTGATTTGCATCTCCCTGATGATTAGTGATGTGGAGCATTTTTTCATGTGTCTTTTGGCCATTTGTATTTCTTCTTTGTCAAAGTGTCTGTTCATTTCTTCTCCCCATTTTTGATGGGATTAGATGTTTTTTTCTTGTAAAGTTCTGTCAGTGTCTTGTATATTTTGGAGATTAGTCCCTTATCTGATGGGTATTGGGTGAATAGTTTCTCCCACTCAGTGGGTGGCTCTAGTATCCTGGGCACTATTTCCTTTGAGGTGCAGAAGCTTCTCAGCTTAATATACTTTCATCTGTTAATCTCTGCTTTCACTTGCTTGGAGAGTGCAGTTTCCTCCTTGAAGATACATTTAGTCTCAATGTCCTGGAGTGTTTTGCCTATGTGTTGTTCTATATATCTTATGGTGTCGGGTCTGATATCGAGGTCTTTAATTTATTTAGATTTTACCTTCGTACATGATGTTAGCTGGGGGTCTAAGTTCAATTTTTTTGCAAGTGGCTAGCCATTTGTGCCAACACCACTTGTTGAAGAGGCTTTCTTTGCTCCATTTAGTATTTCTTGCTCTTATATCAAAAATTAGGTGACTGTATGTCTGGGGAACATTTTCTGAGTATTCAAGCCTATTCCACTGATCTGAGGGCCTGTTCTTATTCCAATACCATGCTGTTTTGATAACTATTGCTTTGTAGTAAAGTTTAAAGTTGGGGAAAGTAATTTCTCCCATATTCTTTTTCACAATGATTGCTTTAGCTATTCTAGGGTGTTTATTGTTACAAACGAATTTCAAAAGTGCCTGATCCACTTCTTTGAAGAATGTCATGGGTATCTTTAAAGGGATCGCATTAAATCTGTATAATGCCTTGGGGAGTATTGCCATTTTGATGATGTTAATCCTGCCAATCCATGAGCAGGATATGTGTTTCCATTTCCATGTGTCCTCTCTTATTTCTTGGAGCAGAGTTTTATAGTTTTCTTTGTATACGTCCTTCACATTTTTAGTCAAGTTGATTCCAAGATATTTGAGTTTGTGTGGCACTATTGTGAATGGGGTTGTTTTCTTAATGTCCATTTCTTCCTTATTACTATTGGTGTATAGAAAGGTCATTGATTTTTGTGTTTTAATTTTGTAGCCTGCCACCTTGCTATATGAGTCTATTGTTTCTAGAAGCTTTTTGGTAGAGTCTTTAGGGTTTTCTAAGTAGAGTATCATGTCATCTGCAAACAGTGAGAGCTTGACTTCTTCCTTTCCTATCTGGATTCCCTTGATATCTTTTTCTTGCCTAATCACTATAGCAGGTACTTCCAGTGCTATGTTGAATAGTACTGGTGAGAGAGGACTGCCTTGTCTTGTGCCAGAATTTAGAGGGAAATTTTAGTTTTTCTCCATTGAGGATAATATTTGCCACTGGCTTGTGGTAGATGGCCTTAACTATATTGAGAAAGGTTCCTTCCATTCCCATCTTGCTGAGAGTTTTGATCAAGAATGGGTGTTGGACATTATCAAATGCTTTCTCTGCATCTATTGATATGATCATGTGATTTTTATTTTCCTTGTTGTTGATGTTGTGTATTATGTTGATAGATTTACGGATATTAAACTATCCTTGCATTCCTGGAATGAAACCTACTTGATCATAGTGGATGATCTTCTTAATGAGGCATTGAATCCTATTTGCCAGGATTTTGTTGAGGATCTTTGCATCTGCATTCATCAGCGATATTGGTCTCTAATTTTTTTTTCATAGCATCTCTGTCTGGTTTAGGTATCAAGGTGATGTTGGCTTCAAAAAAGCTATTTGGAAGTGTTTCCATTTGTTCAATTTCATGAAAGGTCTTGCCAGGATTGGTAGTAGTTCCTCTTGGAAAGTTTGAAAGAATTCATTAGTGAATCCATCTGGGCCAGGGCTTTTGTTTTTGGGCAGACATTTGATTACTGTTTTAATTTCACCAATAGTGATGGGGGAGTTTAGATATGCTACATCCTCTTCCTTCAACCATGGAAGATTATAAGATTCCAAGAATTTATCTATTTCTTCCAGTTCTCATTTTTAGTGGCGTAGTTTCTCAAAGTAGTTTCTGATTACCCTTTGAATCTCTGTCATATCAGTAGTGATCTCTCCTTTTTCATTCCTAATACGAGTTATCATCTTTCTCTCTCTCTTTCTTTGTTAGTTTTGCCAGTGGTCTATCAATATTGCTTATTTTTTTTAAAGAATCAAATTCTGCTTTCGTTGATCTTTTGGATTGTTTTTTTGGGTTTCCACTTCGGTGATTTCTGCTCTCAGCTTTGTTATTTCCTTCTGTCTCCCTATTTTTGGGTCGTTCTGTTGAGCATTTTCTAGTTCTATTAGCTGTGACATTAAGCTACTCAGGTAAGCCCCTTCTTCCTTCCTGATGTGTGCTTGCAAAGCTATAAATTTTCCTCTCAGTACTGCTTTTGCTGTGTCCCATAAGTTCTGATAGTTTGTGTCTCTATTGTCATTTGTTTCCAGGAACCTTTTGATTTCCTTCTTGATTTCATCTCGGACCCACTGGTTATTGAGTATGAGGCTGTTTAACTTCCAGGTGTTAAAGTTTTTCTTCTGAGTCCCTTTGGAGTTCACAAATAAGTTCAGAGCCTTGTGGTCAGCGAAGGTAGTCTGCAAAATTTCTATCCTCTTGATCTTATGGAGGTATGTTTTATGTGCCAGCATGTAGTCTATCCTGGAGAATGTCCCATGTACATTGGAGAAGAATGTGTATCCAGGTTTTTGGGAATGGGGTGTCCTATATATATCCACTAGGCCTCTTTCTTCCATTTCTCTCCACAGGTCTAGTATATTCTTGTTGGGTTTCAGTCTGGTTGACCTATCCAGTGTTGACAAAGCCATGTTGAGGTCCCCCACAATTATTGTGTTGTTATTGATATTATTTTTCAGATTTGTCAACAATTGTATTAAATATTTTGCTGGCCCCTCATTCGGTGCATATATGTTTAGGAGAGTTATTTCTTTTTGTTCTACATACCCCTTGATTAATATAAAATGTCCATCTTTGTCCCTTACAACCTTCCTGAGTATAAAGTTTGCATTATCTGATATTAGTATGGTCACTCCAGCATTTTTATGGGTGTTGTTTGCTTGGATAATTTTTCTCCAGCCTTTTATTTTGAGTTTATGTTTGTTCTGACTATTCAGGTACGTTTCTTGTAGGCAGCAGAAGGTTGGATTGAGTTTTTTGATCCATTTAGCCACTCTGTGTCTCTTAACTGTTGCATTTAGTCCATTGACGTTGAGAGAAAGAATTGTCCTGGGATTTAATACCATCTTTATATCGAAATTTTGTGTGTCTTTTGGTTAGTCTTGTCTTAAATTAGGTCTTCCAGTTTTTCTCTTAAGACTGGTTTTGAGTCTGTAAAGTTTCTGAGCTGTTATTTGTCTGTGAAACCATGTATTCTTCCTTCAAACGGGAAAGTGAGTTTTGCTGGGTACAGTATTTTAGGTGAAGCATTCATTTTATTCAGTCTTGCCACAATATCCCACCACTCCTTTCTGGCCTTGAGTTTTTTTGGTGACATGTCTGATGTAAATCTCAAGGATGCTCCCTTCAATGTAATTTCCCTTTTTGATCTTGCTGTTTTCAGAATTCTCTGTCTATCTGTGCGATTCGTCATTGTGACTAGGATGTTTCTTGGGGTATTTTTTTCTGGGGTCTATTTTGGTTGGTACTCTTTAAGCATGCAGGATTTGATCACATATATTCTTTAGCTCTGGAAGTTTCCCTTTAATGATGTTCTTGACTGTTGATTCTTCCTGGAAATTTTCTTTCTGGGTCTCTGGGACTCCAATGATTCTTAAGTTGTTTCTGTTGAGCTTATCATAAGACTTCTATTTTCATCTGTTCCCATTCTTTGACTAACTTTTTCATAGTCTGTTCATTTGCTTTAAGTTTTTTTTTTCCATTCTCTCCCGCTGTATGGAATTGTTATGTATCTCATCTTCCACAGCACCAAGTTTATTCTCAGCTTCTGATTCCCTGTCCCAGAGCTTATCCATTTTGTTATTCACTTTGTTTACTGACTTTTTCAGGCCTATTAGTTGACATGTTATTTCAGTTTGGAGTTTTGTGATTTCTGTCTTCATATTTTCTTGGTTCTTATTAGTGTTTTGCCCAACTCAATCCATGGTTTCTTTGAGTTCTTTGAGCATCTTCCATATTTGTCTAAAGTCCTTATCTGAGAGGCTGATTTGTTGGTTGGTCATTATCTGGTCATCAGAATTGTCATCTTCATTCTCTATGTCTGATGCTGGCCTGAGTTGTTTCTCCATTGTCACACTTGTATTGTGGGTTTTTCTATGTGTTGTGGTGGTATTCATTGGCTAAATGATGTAGGCAGCCACACTCCTCTGGCTGCACCCTTTCTGGGTGGGTCGACTTGCCTCCAAGGGAGGGGAGTCCTCCATGGATGAAGCCTCACACAGGATCAAATCTTAGGCGCGAGCATGCAGCAGAGAAGACAGTCCGGAGAGAAATGCTGGTCTTCATTGATCCAGCATAATTCTTAGTGTGATTTTTTTTTGTTGTTGCGATGGTCTTCTTTCCTTAGAAAGAGCGCACGGCCACATAGTAAAGCGGAGCCATTGTGCTCTGCTGGTGCCTCTTTTCGGCCCACTCCCAAGAGATTCAAGCAACAGGACAGTAGACAGACACACACACAGGCAGCACTCACAATTTTTCATAGTCGGGCCCCACTGGGCAGGCATAGTTTCATAGATTTTCCCAGCTTGACGTCACAAACAGGGGACCTGGCTTCTGCAAAGTACTGCTTATAGCCGGTTTTCATGTGGTGGAGAAGTTCCTTGGTGTTCCCACCCTAGAATGGGCCTCTGGGAGATCGCGATTTCTGGAGCCTTTTTTCAGCCCACTCCCAAGAGGTTCATGTGACAGGACAGTAGACAGACACACACAGGCAGCACTCACAATTTTTCCAAAAGTCAATTTCTTGATAATGAATCCCTTTGTGTCTTGATAAAATTTGATATTAAAAATGATTCATTTGTTAACTTCTATGCTAAGTCTTCTGTTCAATATTGAATCAATAAAAGAGACTAGCTTGTGGAAATTTGTTACTTGAATAAGCATCTTGAAGTAATAGAAAGGTATAAATTATATTTTAAACCTTATTTTAAAATTTATGTATATTTCCCTAAGTTGGTAGGGGAAAGTTTACTAAATGTCACTGAGAACGGCAGTCCCTCATTCAAGGTTCATGTCTTTACTTCTCTAAATAATGGGTTATTATAGTGCAATTGTATTGACAGATTTACTACTTTATTAAAATGACACTAAAGAAGTTTCAGGTTTTACAATTTTAATTATATATGTAATAGATAAATATATCATCGCTCTTAAAAATGTTAACACATTAGAAATAATAAACAAAAGTCTAGTAACAAATAATTTTATGTGTCATCCTTGCACAGGGGCCAAGCTAATCTCTGTATCGTTCCAATTTTAGTATATGTGCTGCCAAATTTTATTAAAGATTCAAAGAAAGATTAATTCTAATATTTTTTTCTTTAAAAAATAATATCTTTGTTTAAGCACCATGATTACAAACATGTTTGCTGTTTTGATTCCGTTATAAAAAAGAATATCCCCCACCCCTTCACCAGGGCAACTTATCCACCCCATCTCTCTCCTCCCCTACTCTTTGTCTGTATTTGAGACAGACATTCTATTTCTCTCACTCACTAGCATTGTCATGATAGTGTTATTGTAGTAATTTTGTAACTGAATTCACCATTCTTTGTGGTAAGCTTTATACTGTGGGCCGGTCCTTCCAGCCCTCATCTCTATTTTCTCTGGGTATTTTTACAATACTGTCTTTTATTTTTCTTAAATCCCACAGATGAGTGAGTCTATTCTGTGTTTATCTCTCTGCCTCTGATTTGTTTCACTCAGGATAATATTTACTTTACTTTACTTTTTCTACGCATAGAAAATTTCATGAATTCACCTCTTCTGACTGCCGCATAGTATTTAATTTTTTATATGTACCATAGTGTCTTTAGCCATTCATTTGTTGAAGGGCACTGTATTGTTTCCAGATTTTGGCCATTGTAAAGCTGCAATGAATATAGGTGTGCAGAAGTCATTTTTGTATTGTGTTTTTGTGTTCCTAGAAATTCTAATATTCTACAAACTAAGGAACACTTCTAAATATAAGCAATAAACATCCGGATACCAAAATAAGACAAAGAGAACACAAGACAAAAAATTATAGACCAATAGCCCTGAGTATAAGCAAAAATCCTTAACAAATTAAAAGACTAAATTCAACAATACATTAAAATTGGATCAATGAATGGATCATTCACCAGGAATAAGTGATACTTATTACAAGGATGAGAAAATGGTTTTTTAAACTGCAAATTTAATTACCAGAAGAATCACTTAAAATGAAGACTAATATCATATGACCATCCAGTAAAATCAGAAAAAATAGTTGACAGATTGAACAGCAATCCTTAATGACAAATGTCTCAATATTGATTAGAGGGAACATACCTCAACTTGATCAAGGCCATATGTAACAAGCCAATTATTAAAATTATAGTTTATGGTAAAAAAAACGGGAAGTTTTTATTCAAGATTAGTACCAGATAAGGATAAAAATTCTTGTCTCTTTTACTTAATATGAAAGTCTTTTACGTGGAATGACAAGACTTTGAAATTTTGATTTACTGGGATTTACTCATAAAACTTAAAAACAATTTAAGCATTTTATGCCAGTGATATTTATTCATGTAAGAATGTCATATTAATATCATTTATTCAGATATTATATTATGTTATTTGATCATCTTTGTTGATTTCTCAATTAAAATAGGTTTCATGTCATAGTTATGCAAACATATAGCTGTTTTTATTCTTTGTTGTTGTTTCTTTTTTTTTTTCTTTTTGGTTTTTGGGCCACACCTGGCGGTGTTCAGGGGTTACTCCTGGCTGTCTGCTCAGAAATAGCTCCTGGCAGGCACGGGGGACCATCTGGGACACCCGGATTCGAACCAACCACCTTAGGTCCTGGATCAGCTGTTTGCAAGGCAAACACCACTGTGCTATCTCTCCGGGTCCTGTTGTTGTTTCTGTACTTTTCAATATCCAACAATGTTATAAGGATTGAACATGTGAGTCATTTTCTTTACCGATTGAAATGATTTCCATTCCATGGTTCTTATACTATCTAGAATACAATTTTTATATTTATTTATGCAAAAGTACATTAAACTTTAGTTTTTTATGTAAAGGTAATGTTGACATATTTTATCTTGAAGTGATAGTTAATTTGGGCCTTGGGTGGATGAGATGGAGGTCTAATATGGTCTAATTCGTTGTCTTGCTCTGAACAATAATCCTTAAAAGAATAATTCAAATAAACAAAAAGTGCAAACATTGTAGCAGTATGTAAAGAGATGACCCTGCCATTGTCATTTCTCTGATTATTTGTATATATTATTATTTGTATATAATCTGACTTGATTCGAACACATACCCTTCTTTAAATACTATTTTGTCCAGTGTTTTCTAGACATTCCAGAATTCCACAACCTACCTGTTACCCTTGTGATAACAAATTCCTAAGCTATTGAAATAAACCAGTTTGTTTTTCCTTCTTGCAACCACAACACTGAATCTAACACTGATTTTGTTATAGAAAAATGGGTATCAGCTGCAAATATCTCAGGAAAATTAGACTATACAGAATTTGGGTTTGGTTTCCTATTCTAAGTTTGTTTGGTCATGAAAATTCTATTAATATACAGTAATGCCACTCAGTAGCAGCCATGATGAATTATCAGTAGTCATCTGGAGTGAAGTGCTTTTTCGTGATCAAGGTTCAGTTAAAGCATGTTAGCTATTCTCACATAGCTCAATAAAAGGCAATAGCTTTTTCTAATACTGCACATCTTAGAGAAAGAATAGCTAAATCCAAATCTATAAATTCATGCCACAGGGACATAGTGAAACAAAGGTATTTCCATTACTCTGTCAACTTCTAATTTTTAATTGAAGAGCTGAGGTTTTTAACCTAAACTGAACAAAAATTATTTCAAGCAGCATATTACTGAAATGCATTGTGAATTTATGGATTTGAATCCACAACCTCAATTCTACCATTGTAAAATGTCAAAATACTAAGAATAGTTTTCAACAATCTAGATGAGGGTTTTAGAGTAATTGAAGGACTTTTCTCTACCAATGAGCTTTTATTGATCACTGATTCATATCTCTGCCATTGTTTGTTAATAGATATTACCCATTAATAACATAATATCTCTATTACCTAAAGATCTTATATATCTTTCATCTATGGCAATCACCATGCAAAATGAGTGTGATTCTTATGACCTATATTTATTCAATAAAACAGACATTTATAGGTTCAATTAGATCCTAGAAGGACTTGGAAAATGAATTTTAAATTCAAATCTAGGGAAAAATGAGAAATTAACATGACTTTGTTAATTTATATCTAAAATATCTAAGGAATATATCTGAGAATAAATTCTGAAGTTTAACATCCAAGAAGAGAAAATCAATAAATATAAGATTGTATTTGATAATGTGCATATACATATACACACCCGAGCTCTGATTTATGTGAAGCAGGAAAGATAAAACCTCAATGGAGAATCAATCAATATGTTCTGCTCCACCTCAGCTACCAAAGGAGGATTGTGGATATCTAGGAATATGAGTGTTGCTCATTTCAGAAAAGCAAAGTCAGTTCTAGACTTTACCTGGGCCTTTCAGGACCATCGACTTTCTCTAAGAAAAAGTTTCAAGAGATTCAAGCAGTGAAGTGAAACCATATCTTTATTTAGGAAAGGGGAGAAAGAATAACTCGTGTGTGTGTGTGTGTGTGTGTGTGTTTGAGAGAGAGAGAGAGAGAGAGAGAGAGAGAGAGAGAGAGAGAGAGAGAGAGAGAGAGAGAGAGAGAGAGAGGAGAGAGAGTGAGTGTTTGAGTAAAGGAGACAGCTTCTCTAAATGTGGAGAGAAAGTTCCATTACGCACTCCACTCTGAAAGTATGAATAGTCACATCTCAAGAGGGGGGATATTGGCGACACGTATTTGCAGCCACTCTGTGGATGGGCCAGCAACACACATATGTGTATCTCCTTTGTTCCACATTGGTTTATAAACTGTTTCTTCTAACTTACCCATGTGGGACTTTCTACCAGTAAGATTCCATTGCTAGAGTGATTGTCTAGGAGAAGGGATAGAATCAGTTGATGGCCTTTTATCTACTTTCCTCACTTTTTTTTTTTTTTGGTGTTTTTGGGCAACATCCAGGGATGCTCAGGGGTCACTCCTAGCTATGCGCTTAGAAATTACTCCTGGCTTGGGAATGATATGGGACGCTGGGGGATTACTAGCACTGGCAAGGCAGAGCCTTACCGCTCCGCACCACTGCTCTGGCCCCTCCTTACTTTTGTTTCTTCTGGAGCTTCTTGTTTTAGGCCTTAGTTCCTGAATCCACAAACAATCCCTTAAGGCTAATGACAAGAGTGACTTCTTCAAATCCTATCTCTTGGTTTTATTATGTCTCAAAAACTTATATTACATTCACAAACATCCCAAGATAAAGAAGGGCCTCAGGGGGGCCTTCAGTATCTACTTCTTGCTTCTTTCTCCCCTAGAGATTTCATCACCTTAAAATCTTTCAAGGACAAATGGGTGATGGTCTTCTGTAACTTTATCATGTTGAAAATAGGACTGTAGCACCTGCCTGCATAAGGGGTGAAACCTCATGCTACTTTGTCTTTAATGGGGTCCAAGCAATGGATTATTAGGTTTCAGAGTTGTCAGTTTTTAAGTCTGAAAAGAAAGAAAGAAAATAATTAGAGCTGGAAGAGTAAAAGCCTTATTTCAGTTAGTGGTTGGGAAAAATGACTTTTTTTCTTTAAAAACACTTTCTGGGATGAGGAGCCAGAAGTTATACCAACAAAATTTAAAATAGCATGATACTATACCTATTCCTATGATTGTAAGAAGGAAAAGTTAAATGAAGAAGGACAAATACAGGATGATTTCACTATATGTAGTATTTAAAATAACTACATAAGGAAATTCAGTGATTTAAATGTGGGTTATTTAGAACATTCTTGGCTTTAGAGCATATTGAGAAGAATGTAAGAAATTGGGTAGAGGAGAAAAAGACATGGGATAATGGGGGACAGGGGACAAGTGTACTCAGGTGCATTGGTGGTAGGAAGAACGAACGGAACTAAATATCCAAATTGTGGAGTCAACTACAATGAAATTATGAGACCCAAACATTAACAATCAAATTAAAATATGTGCTTGTTATGATCGTAGTCTGCGATGGCGGGTGGGTGAGTGGGTCGCATGGGATGGACTCTGGGAACATTGGTAGAGAGAGGTTTACATTGGTGTTGGGAATGCTGTTGAAATATTGTATGTGTAAAATGAATAACTTTGTAAATCACAATGCTTTACATAGAAAATTAAAAACTAAAGAAAAGTAATTTTTTCCCACCCTACCCAGCCCCCCAAGAAAAGTAATTTTTAACCATGAACATGCATGTTAGACTAGAAAGCAAATTTAGAATCAGTACAGATGTTTGCTTGGAAGTCCTCAGCCTATTAACATGCTTTGGAAAGAGGTTTGCCTTTTAAGTTGAAAGCTCCTTGGTAAAATTCTGGATTCAAAACTATTCTGCTTAGCATAGTGACAGCACCTGCAGTTTCGAGTCCCTTCATGAACTAGGCCACTATGCTCTGTTAATCTGGTTTCATCTGGTTTACCCAAGGCAGTACCTTTCTTTTGTCTTTGTTTTTTGGGACCACACCTAGCAGTGCTCTGAGATATTTCTGACTGCATCAAAAATTACTCCTGGCAGGCTTGGGGGAACTTCTGGGTTGCTAGAAATTAAACCGAGGTCAGCTGTATGCAAGACAAATGCCCTACCAGTTCTGGTCCCCACAAGGGTACCTTTTAAATCAAACCTATTATTATACATTCACTTCTGTAGAACTAGAATCTGATTTCTACACAAAGGCAACTCCCACAAAAAGCCATTTCTTTAACTACTACTGGACTCAGTAGGAAATTACTTTCTGTGAAATAAAATATTAAAAATCAAAGATAATTTTAACTATGATAAAATTCTAATTTCTAATAGAATTATTGATCATACATTTATCAGTGGCACTTAATAAATATTCAATGAAATTAGCATGAGTTTGAAAATGTAAAAGCCAATATTCTTGGTAATAGAAATTTAGAGATTATTTACAAACCACTTATTATAAGAAACCTCAGTTAAATATACTTATTCTTTATACAGTCATCCAGTTGACTTTTGACATTTTATTAAAATATAAAAATAACTATTTATTTTTGAAGATTGGTTTTATTGTTCTCAGGTATTACTATTATATAAAGAATTTATATTAATCATGGAAAACTGTCCTTGTTAAATATCCATTGTAAAGTATTATGGTTTTATTCATGTATCATAGTAGATTTAACCTTTGTAAAAATTAACACTTTAAGCATAATGGGAGTTTTAATTATTGAAATTTTACATAGTAATACTATTTTGATATTTTTAAAAATAAAGTGAATATCTGATTAATACAATCCACATAAAATTTTATTTTTATCTTTTTGGGTATTGCTGAAGAATTACTGGTGTGGATATATCATGTCTCACATTCGTAGTACCAAGTGATCCTTGCAACATTTCTTTTCTAACAAATCTTGATATAAGAATTATGAAAGACCTGACATTCTTGAGAAGAGCTGCCTTGACTCTTCATTCTACTGCAGAGATTGTGATATTTGAATTTTAATTTGATTCCATGGTTTTGATGGAAAGAAAATACCCAGGGCATTGCAAACCTAAGAATCAGCTTACTTGATAGCTATTTTAATGGCTTAAACATGAAAACAAAGAGGTCCTATTTATAATAGACATCAATGCTAATCTTGAATACTAAATAGTATAAGCCATGTAGATTATTTGTAGTAATAGATTAAGAAGAACCTACAAGAAACAAACAATAAAATATCCACCATGGCTATTACTTAAATGTTCATTTTATGTATAGTATATTTTTGATTTGAGTTTACGTTCAGTAGATCCCTAAACCCAGCTTGTGGGTAAATATAGAGTGGCAATAACTTATGCAACAGATACTTTTGGTATCTGTACCACATATTCATGAATCTATGTTATTATGACTTATTTATCTTTCTGACTTCTCTTTTCCTTTTAAAATGGGGGGAGGCATGGGGCCGAAATGATGTCTCAGTGGTAGGGCATTTGCCTTGCACGTGGCCAACCCAGGAAGGTCCACAGTATGTCCCCCAGCGTCCCATATGGTCCCCTCCAAGTCAGGAGGGATTTCTGAGCACATATCCAAAAGTAACCCCTTAGCATCACTGGGTGTGGCCCCAGCCCCCCCAAATAAAATAAAATAAAATGGGAGAGTTATAGTATTATCAATCAATGGACGAGCAGTTGTTAATAAATGAAGGAACACGTCTAAATTATTTGTCTTATTTTATAAAATAGAGGTAAGTTTATCAGCACTGAAAGAGGAGGAATGTAAAGAATTGGTGAATAGTGTATGATCTAGGGAAAAAAGAAATAAAACTGCCAGAAAGCCTAATGGACCCAGTTAAAATGATGGCAAATTGATGTATATATATACTTTATATATAGTATATCCACCATAGTTATAATTGTGTATGTGTGTATGTATTTTTATGTGTTCTCAGCTTTATTCCTCTAGTTGTATGGAAGTTTCAACTGGTAGAAAATTAATGTAACTTAGATATTAATTTGGCCAAGGGAATAAGATAGTGTGAGATAAACTAGAAATTTGAAGTTATATGCAAATGAGAGATCTAATGAAGATTAATAGAATTTGAGCTGTACACACAGTGAAGCTAGAATTTGATGGCTTAGGTAAGAGGACAAAGATGTAGAAGTAATGACTCATAAGTAATGAGGGAGAGAGAGAGAATACCTGTGGTTTATACAATGCTGTGTAGTTTTGACAGGTGGAAAAGCCAAAGAACTGTAAAACTAAAATTAAGATTTTGGAGGATTCTTAGAATTTGGTTATGACAAGATATTGGGAATGGTGGTAAAAATGATAACCAAAGTAGTTACAGAGTAATATCTTTGAATGAGAAGTAGATAAGATATGGGAAGGAGCAACTCTTTATCTGAAACACCAGTATTTATGATTAAATTTACTATTTAAATTTATTGATCATGTATAGACTTTTTGAGAATTATATAAGAATATGTTCAAAATTACCAATTACCAAAGAACAGCATGCCATATTTATTTATGAACTGGCAATGGAAAGCTGTTAGCAAAAAAAAAAATCATCAGTTAATAGAGTGAATTGACTTTGGGGCTGTAAGAATGAAGGACAGAATGAAGGTTTAGCAGAAACAGTGATTTAATCAAGTGCTATTTTAGGGATGAGAAGAGGAGATTGATTGGAGATTAAAAATAGAATTGAGGTGGATTCCTACCATTCTAAATTCATTGACATAAAGTTTGAGGAAAAGGAAGACCATTTAAAAAGCTAAGTGTTAGTATGTTTTTCAGAGAAAAAATGTTTGAAAGAGAAATTGCAAGAAATGTTCAGAGAAGAGATATTAGATACTACCACATTTATTTATATTTGACAGTTTCCTGCAAATGGTTTAGGGAAATTTCTTGGTGGTGGGGTGAGTAAAGAAGAGGGGTTTCTGTATTGAAGGAAGACTTGTAACTTGGGCGCTTTCTTTTTCTTACTTACTTGACCAATAAAAAACTTTTAGGAGTATAATGAGGGAGAATATTTGACTGGGGTGTGGAATGCATTTGATGGGAATCTGATGACATCTGAGGCTCCCATTTGACTTTTGATTATGAAAGTATGGATAAGAACATGTGGAACACCTTTTTATCTCTCACAATAACAAGGGTAGCCTGTATTCTCTCCCCACTATAATTCCCCTCAGAACCAGAGTCATCAACTATTCACTGCAAATGTAGATCAGGCATAAGGGGAAAAGAGGCAGATAGAGGAATGATCTCACCTCATAGAAAGGAAATGAGAATCATCTTTCTAGGGTCAAGGACTTGCCTTGAGGCTTTAGCCTCCTATGGTTTTAGGTTTTTTTTTCATTTCTGTTCAGTTCAGTTACATTTCAAAAAAGGTTAAAAGGTAGTCATTTAATTGCCTGGGTAGATATTCAGTAAGGAATTATAGAAAGTATTGGAAAATGGAATAAAAACACAAATTTCATCTTCAATGCTCCAATGAAGACTTAAAAAGAAATGGACAAAGAGACAAAAGACATATCACAAAAAGTCAATTTTATATGATTTGTTATAATAAGCAGCTCTCAGGCATAGGCGATAGCTTCCTTTGTTTCTTCAGTCATTAGCCAGATATAGTTCTGGGGCACATACATTTTCTAGTTGTGGGAAGAGCTTTGTTGTCATGATCAACAGTTTGACTCAGAAGGAGTCCTCATTCTTTGGTGAAAAAAAAAATAAAAACCAACAACTCAATCTTGATAATAATATATCAAGAATCTTGAAGGAAACTCTTTTCAATATGTAAAATATGTGAAAATCATTCTCTTTTGTCACTCAGTCTCTTTCATATCACCCCATGAGGTTCCAGACATACATTTAGCTCTCAAAGTAATGAGAGCTACAAATAAATGTACTTTAAAAAAACCTTACATCTGTGAAAAGCAGCTCCAAATAGAATATTAATACATTATTTAAATTTAAAATTGATTTTAGGTTCTAAAAAGCCTCAAGTTTAATTCCTTTTTTGCTCAGAGACTGTCTTTATGTCAGAGTCAAATGAATGAATTGTTCTCTTTGGTCCCTTTGTTTGGAAGAGTAAAGCAGGCAAAGAAAAGAGTTTTGAAAGATGATGTGTAAGACTTATTTCTTAGAACAAATTTAACTTCTTATTGGAGTGGTAACATATAGCAGATGTTTATTTGGAAATGCCATGGACTCTTCCTTTTTCAAGGTATCTCCTAATAATCCTTCAAAATTCGGGTAGTTGTCATTTCTTCCACAAAGATAAAGTCCTAGGAATAAATGCCTTTTCTGTTATCATCATTCATGTTTTTATTTTTCAGAGATTTTTGCATTATATTAAAATTGAGTAATCTTAATAAATTCAGTGCTATCCATTATTTGTGATCAGAAGGAATCACTCAGTATGTATCAATTGAATTAAAATGTAAAGAAAAATATTTTATTGTTTTCTTGTTGGTTATATATATATATATATATATATATATATATATATATATATGTTCTTTGCTACTAGAAGCAGTTATGTGTTGCAACGCCATCTTTGGTTCTATTTAGAAGTGCCATATTTTACTATCAGAAACTAGTGAAGGAACAGTAAAACTTCAAAATATGCTTATATTTATGTCCAAATTTATCCTGAAAAAATTATGAAGTGATAGAAAGTAAAAAAATTAAACAAATTATTTCTTTCAGCTTCAGAATCTTCTGCAGTGAGTGATGCTTTCTTTCTCTTTGCCAAGGGTTCATTCTTGTTTACTACCTTGTTGCTTTCTACCTTTTTATGAAGATAATCTTCCCAGAATGACCTTTATTTTATTTTCCATCAAAACTTGTTTTAAGGGGCCGGGCGGTGGCGCTAGAGGTAAGATGCCTGCCTTGCCTGCATTAGCCTAGGATGGACCACGGTTCGATCCCCCAGAGATCCATATGGTCCCCCAAGTCAGGAGCGACTTCTGAGTGCATAGCCAGGAGTAACCTCTGAGCGTCACTGGGTGTGCCCCCCCCCAAAAAAAAACTTGTTTTAATTGATGAAAAAGATAAGGGTTTGGGTCATTCTCTTTTTTATTAATGCTTCCTTCTCCCCCAAAATGCATGGAAGTTACTCCCAGCTCTGTCCTTGAGAATAAATCCCATGATTACTGTGAGGGCCATATGGTGCTTGGGTATCAAACCTCAGACTCTTGCATACAGAGCATATAATTTGTCATTAAATTTATCCTTTTCTAATCCGTTTATTTATGTTTTTTATGAAGCCAAAGCTCTGGAAAAGAAAACACACAAACAAATAAACAACCCTTTTTCTGTTTATATAGTTTTCCATGTGATGTTTATTATTCCCAGCCTCAAAAGGAGCTTCAAATTGCCTGATGGTTTTGTTCCAGTTCTCTAGATCAATGTTTTTCAGCCTTTTACTTATCAAGTTCCTCTTCTGATCTTGTTTAATTCTTGTGACTTCCCTGCCAATTGATGGGTTCCTCATCTTGTGACAGGACTTCTCATTTCATAGTATCACCTGTGTTCCCCTTAGAAGACTCTGGGGAGTGGTATAGCTGGGTCGAATGGGAGCTCAATTTCCAGTTTTTGGAGGAATCTCCATATCACTTTCCATAGAACTTGGACTAGACGGCATTTCCACCAGCAGTGGATAAGAGTTTCTTTCTCTCCACATCCCCGCCAGCACTGATTGTTCTCGTTCTTTGTGATGTGTGCCAATCTCTGTGGTGTGAGATGGTGTCTCATCGTTGTTTTGATTTGCATCTCCCTGATGATTAGTGATAAGGAACATTTTTCATGTGCCTTTTGGCCATTTGTATTTCTTTTTTATCAAAGTGTCTGTCCATTTCTTCTCCTCATTTTTTGATGGTAATAGATGCTTTTTTCTTGTAAAGTTTTGTCAGTGACCTGTATATTTTGGATATTAGCCCTTTAGCTGGTGGGTAATGGGTAAATAGTTTCTCCCACAAGGTGGGTGGCTCTTGTACCCTGGGCACTATTTCTTTTGAGGTGCAGAAGCTTCTTAGTTTAATGTATTCTCATCTGTTGATCTCTGCTTCCACTTGTTTGGAAAGTGCAGTTTCCTCCTTGAAGATGCCTTTAGTCTCAATGCCATGGAGTGTTTTACCTATGTGTTGTTCTATATACCTTATGGTATCAGGTCTTATATCAAGGTCTTTAATCTATTTGGATTTTATCTTCATACATGATGTTAATTGGGGTTCTATGTTTGCTTTTTGCAAGTGGCTAACCAGGTCTGTCAACACCATTTGTTGAAAAGGTTTTCCCTGCTCTACTTATAATTTCTTGCTCCTTTGCAAAAATTAGGTGCTTGTATGTCTGGGGAACATTCTCTGAGAACTCAAGCCTATTCCACTGATCTGAGGGTCTGTCTTTAGGAACACAAGAATACAATACAAAAATCCCTTCCTCACACCTATATTTATTGCAGCACTATTCACCATAGCCAGGCTCTAGAAATAACCAAGATGCCCTTCAACAGATGAATGGCTAAAGAGACTGTGGTACATATACACAATGGAATATTATGCAGCCGTCAGGAAAGATGAAGTCATGAAATTTTCCTATACATGGATGTACAGTGAATCTATCATGCTGAGTGAAATAAGTCAGAGGGAGAGAGATAGATGCAGAATAGTCTCACTCGTCTATGGGTTTTAAGAAAAAAAAGTCTTTTTTGTAACAATCCTCAGAGACAAAGAGAGGAGGGCTAGAACTTTCAGCTCACTTCATAAAGCTCATCACAAAGAAGGGTGAGTGCAGTTGTAGAAATAACTACACTGAGAACTACCATAACCATGTGCATGAATGAGGGAACTGGAAAGCCTGTCTAGAGTACAGGTGGGGGTGGGGTGGGATGGAGGGAGATTTGGGACATTGGTGGTGGAATGTTGCACTGGTGAAGGGGGGGTTCTTTACATGACTGAAACCTAATCACAATAATATTTGTAATCAAGATGTTTAAATAAAGATATTATTTAAAAAAAGATTCTGGGGACCTACGTTTGATTGTTGCTGCTTTAGAGCATTGAGATTGAGGCAAGGACTGATATGTACTTTAGCAAGGATAATGGTAGGATGTGGAGAAGAGGAAACTAACTACAAATAAACATGAAATCATACAATGTGATGACTGATGCTGCCCGGCTGTTTTATGTGGGCTGTGAAGTAGCATACTACTTCTCTCCGCAGGCAGGAAATATTCTGATAATTGTTTTCTAAGAATGATCTTAGTCTGTGAAAGGGAGGGAAGGGGCAATGTAACTATAATTTTTTCTTGTTTCTTGTTTTCCATGATCCTGTCCTTTGGTTTATATTTAAGAAGCAAAATGTAGTGATATTTTACTCAGGGTCAGAATTTAAGAGTGACAACATGGATAGTCTCAGTGAGTGGAAAAGGGAGACACAGCTGGAGCAGGGTTTTCAGCCAGCACGGGCTGGCCTTTGGCAGACCTCCGTATGTGCCAGAGGCCTCTTGGCGGGGAATAGTGTAGGGGGGCCCGGACCTGGGTTACCCGACCCTCCTCTCCCTCTTTCCTCCAGATCTCCAGGTGGGTTCCTGGGAGGACCTGATGGGGCACCCTGGGTTTTCCCCACCTCCAGGCCCCCTCCGGAGATTGGCTTAGGGTGGGGTTTGAACTCCTGTCCTTCGGGCCTGGGAGGGCCTTCCTCCATTCCTGGAGCAGGGTTTTCAGCCGGCACGGGCTGGCCTTTGGCAGACCTCTGTATGTGCCAGAGGCCTCTTGACCCGGCCTAGGGTAGGGGGGCCCGGACCTGGGTTACCTGACCCCCCTCTCCCTCTTTCCTCTGGATCTCCAGGTGGGTTCCTGGGAGGACCTGATGGGGCACCCTGAGTTTTCCCCACTTCCAGGCCGGCTTCAGAGATTGGCTTAGGGGGTGGAGTTTGATCTGGGGGGTGGCAGATAGCTGTTCAGCTATACTCAGGCTGTCACTGGCAATTTCATACCAGTCTACATGTTGCAAACATATACTCCTCCCAACCATCAGTACCCCAGATTTACCCTTCTTAACTTCAGTAACACAGTTCTAATCTCAGACCAAAGATATACAGTGGATCTAACAATCCCAGAACTATTTAGAAGGACATAAATTGAACACATATTGAATACATATATCTTTTGAATATTTTATGTATATTTTCTTTAATAGCTATAACTCTATATATTCTTCTACCATGATGTTTCTATCCACTTTTCATCTTCTCTTTTCTTTGTAAGCTGTTTAGTAAGACATGTTGGTGGAACTGTCCCACAGTTTAATACCTATGATTGAACTATGTCATGGAAATTGCTGGTCTTGTTCCTATTGCCTCCAGATGCGCCGATAACGCTACATGGCATTGATCCTTGTTTGCATAGACACATTAAAATGGGAAAACATTACACATACAGATAAGTTCTTATCTAATAGAGGTAGGAACACACAAATCTCAGTACAATGTACCTTACACCCTGAACATTGATATAATGACCTGGCACAGGCCTCAGAAGAATGGGCATCCTCCATTCACGCCGGAACCAGGCAAGCTATCTATGACACATCCAAGGTCTTTTATAGCAACAGCTGGAAGCAATCCTCTACCAGGAAAGACACTACCAAGGGTCTGACATCTACCTCCTAAAAAGAGACTTCCGTTTACACTGAGAAGACTTGACAACAACAATGACCTGCTCTACAGGACATGGCTCTCTCTATTGCCCCTTAAGTGTGAGGTGAAACGAGAGGATGCTCTGCACCATCCTGACTGCAATATGGGATATGCAGACTCCAGGATCTTTAATACAGAAGCATGATACCAACAACAGAGACTGTGAGGAATGGAGGTGTATTGCCACTACAGACGATGACTTGGATTGGACAAACTAGTTTGCCTGGAGCCTAGAGTCTGTCCTGTGCCAGAAAACTTCAGGGGTAAGGTCTCCTTGTATTTAGGCCATAATTTTTCTTTCCATGTCTCTTATATTTTGGTGGGCCTATGCAAACAAATGCCACTCTAACACCATTTTTTACTATGTTTCCTTGACTCCAATCCTTAAGAAAAACAACACACTAAAACTTTTGAGGTTAACTTAAACTAGTAAGCATGTGCATGGAACTAGATAAATGTACTTTGCCCTCAATGTTTAAGGAGTTACATAAGTCTAATGTTTTTAGATTATATTGTGTGCTGCTAAGAAATAGTATGTACTACAACTGGGGATTTGAGGGACAAAGTAATTGTATTGTACATGGGTTCAGTTTTGTTTTTCTTAATGTTCTTTTGCTGAAAGTTCAAGGCTGGGATATCATCGATGGGATTACCGAGAATTCTGTTTATGGGTGATTGTGCTTCCACTGTAACTTTACCCTGTCCTCTTTCTTTGCATCTTTGTTGTCATAATTAAAATAAATATATATATAAAGAAAAGAAAAGGGAGACACAGATAAATAGTATTCTGAACCAGCTTGGACAACCAACTACCCTGGACAGCTTGCCCCAGATATATATGCCCCCTCAAGGCCCTAAGGGTATTTCAAGGGCTATTCAGGTACAGACTTAGAAATAGAGGGCCACCATATGACCATAGGGACCAACCACAGAACAGTGGTACTATAGGTAGAAAACAAGATAGAAGTTGCTATGGTTGAAAAAGGGTTGAAAAACACTGGTACAGGAGACAAATAGTTCTATCTGAAACAAAAAGAGAGATAGAATTAAGGGAATTAAAGGTGGGTATGGTGGCATTCTGATATGTCAACATGACAATGGTTTGAAGTTTGTTTAAATGTATTTTAAACATTAATATTTTAAAACATTTGATATTTAAGCTATTGAAAGATTTAATAACTTTCCCAGAAAATATTTTCTTATTAGACTTACTTTTACATAGGTCACAAGGACATTTAATATAAAAAAAGTGAAGCACTAACCATTTATTTTCTATATTCAGAAGACCGGGTACATATGTTTTTTCTAATTTGCTTGTTTTAACTCATTGGATTCATCTTTTCTACATTCTCGAACACTTATCCTTAATCTTTATTGCTGGGTTGTGTGTGTATAGTACTAAAAGTGTCAAAGACATAACTATCCCATCAAAGTTACTTTTTAGTATATGCTCATGGGTTTTAATTTATTCTTGCTTTTTTTCATTTTGCATCCAACTTCTTTGCTGTGTGTCCTTCACTTCTAACATAATGAAGACAGAAGTTCTTAGGTTACTGCCATTTTGTTTTGCTTTCTGGTGTTGACGATTGACCCAGGACTGCACACATGAAAGGTAAGTGTTTTATCATTGAGCTCTGTCCCTGTTCATGAAGAAAATAATTTTATGATGGTTTAGTTTCTACAGTTATAGAAGGTTAAATTAATTATACCTAGCAATTATTTCTTTGGGAAAATTTACTCATAACATTGAGAATAAAGGCATCATCAAGGAGGAAACGCCTCTGTTCAAACAAGTGGAAGCAGAGATAAATAAATAGAACTACATAAACTGAGAAGCTTCTGTACCTCAAAGGAAATATCAACTAGGACACAAAGGCCAACCATAGAATGGGAGGAATTATTCACCCAATATCCAGAAGATAAGTGACTAATATCTAAGATATACAAGGTACTGACAGAACTTAACAAGAAAAAAATCATTTAACTCCATCAAGAGTGGGAGAAGAAATGAACAGACACTTCTTCAAAGAAGATATACAAATGGCCAAAAGGCACATGAAAAGAAGCTCCACTTCACTAATCATCAGGTATATGCAAATCAAAACAACAATGAGCTACCATCTCATGCCACAGAGACTGGCATACATCACAAAGAATAATGCCTTTATTTCTCTTTCATATTTGTATATAAAAGCCATGTGTTTTTCCATGTTAATTTTGTAGTCCTCCACTTTACTATACAAATCTATTGTTTCTGGAAGCTTTTGGTTAGAGTCTAGTATTTTTTTTTAATTTAGTTTCATGTTATGTACAAAAAGTGAGAGTTTGACCTTTCCTATCTGGACATCTTTTTCTTGCTTGATTGCTATGGCAAGTATTCTCAGTACTGTGCTGCGTAGTAGTGGTGAAGGGGAACAACTTTGTCTTGTTCTAGATCTGGAAAGGCTTTCAATTTTTCTACATTGAATATAATAATTGCCGTGGGCTTGTGGTAGATGGCCTTGACTATATTGAGAAAGGTTCCTTCCCTTCCTATATTTTGAGAGATGTTTTATTAATTTCATATGACTGTGACATATACTTTCTCTGCATCTATTCATATAATAATAAGATTTTTCTTTATGTTTATATATCATATTAATTGACTTTTGTATGTTATATAAGCCTTGCATCTCTGGAATGAATCCTAGTTATTCATGGTATATGACCTTCTTGATAAGCCATTGGATCCTATTTGCTAGAATTTTGTTGAGAATCTGTGCATCTGTGTTCATCAAGGATACTGGCTTGTGGTTCTCTTTTTTGTGGTTTCTATGCTTTTTGTACTAGGGTAATTTTAGCTTCATAGAAACTATTTAGAAGCATTTCTGTTTCTTCAATTTTCTGGAAGAGACTGAAAACTATTGGTAGTAGGTCACTTTCAAAGGTTTGAAAGAATTCACTAGTGAATCCATTTGATCCTGGACTTTTGTTTTAAGGAAGCATCTTGATTATCTTTCAACTTCCTCAATAGTGATATTTCTGTTCAAGTATTCCAAATCATCTTGACTCAAACTTGGTAAGTTATAGAAGTCCAAAAATGTATTCATTTCCTCCAGGTTCTCTTGTTTTATGGAATAATTTTTCTCAAAGTAATCTTTGATTACTCTTTGATTTTCCTTAGTATCTGTGAGTCTTGCTAATATTGTTTATCCAACCTATTTATTAAAAATATCCAACTTTTGATTTCACTGTTTTTTTGGATTGCTTTCTAGTTAATTGGTTTCTGCTTTAAGTTTTATTATTTCATTTAATATCCCTAATTTTGGTTCTTTTTGTTGATCATTTTCAGATGTATTAAGTTGTGCTATTAAGTTATTTATGTAGACTCATTATTCTTTTCTGAAGAAAGCTTGCAAAGCTCTAAATTTTCCTTTTAGTACTCCTTGTGCTATGTCCCACAAATTCTTATAACTTGTGTCTCTATTCTCATCTGTTTCCAGGAATCTTTTAATTTCCTCTTTTATTTCATCTCTGATTCACTGGTTGTTCAGTATGTGATGTGCTATTTAATGACAGGTGTTAAAATATTTTCTCTGTAATTCACTTCTAATTTCAGTGCATCATGGTCTGAAATTGTAATTGATATAATTTCTATTCTCTTGATATTATGGCCCAGCATGTAGTCTATCTTACAAAATGTCCCTTGTGCACTGGAGAAGAATTTGTATACTACTTTCTCTGGATGAAGGTAACTATGTTAATATACACACATATAAAGCCACTCTCTTCTATTTCTCACTTCACTGTCATTATATACTTGTTAAGTTTTGGCCTGTTAAAACACTTGTAGGGGTGTGGCCATGCTCTGAGATTGTGGTGCTATCTCCAGATGCAGACCATGCTTGTGGTTCACTAGTGTTTTATCTTTTATTATATTATTATTATTGTTATTATTATTTGATTTGGGGGCCACACCAGGTAGACCTTAGGAGTTTTTTCTGATTCTGCACTCAGAAAATCACTCCTGTCAGGCTCCATGAAATATATGGGATGCCAGGGATTGAACCTTGATTGTTCTCAAGTAAGTCAAATACCCTACCCACTATCTCTTCACTCAGGACCCAATTTTCCAAGCTTTATATCATTCATATATATGACTACACTATAAATTATCTAATTGTTTCCTTACTGGTGGATATTTCTTACAGTCTTGGTTTTGCCTCTATAAGACATACTGCATAATGACTTACACACTGACAACTTTACCTCCTACCCCAAACCTCTATCTGCTTTTGAGATTCCAAAACAGCAATAGTAGTGGCTACTTCCTTGCTGTGAATAAATATAACTGTAACTCTTCAGTTGTTCTAGTTCTGGTGGTCTTATTTATCCAATATTTCACAGACATTTTTGCATTAGAAACATTAGCCCTAAGCTATGATTTGAAGCACAAGAATGTACAGGGTATTTTTTCAAAGTTATTCTTTTTTATTTTAATATATTTTATTTAAACACCTTGATTACATACATGATTGTGTTTGGGTTTCAGTCATGTAAAGATCACCCCCATCACCAGTGCAACATTCCCATCACCAATGTCCCAAATCTCCCTCCTCCCCACCTGACCCCCGCCTGTACTCTAAACAGGCTTTCCATTTCCCTCATACATTCTCATTATTAGGACAGTTCAAAATATAGTTATTTCTCTAACTAAACTCATTACTCTTTGTGGTGAGCTTCCTGAGGTGAGCTGTACCTTCTAGCTCTTTTCTCTTTTGTGTCTGAAAATCATTATTGCAAGAATGTCTTTCATTTTTCGTAAAACCCATAGATGAGTGAGACCATTCTGCATTACTCCCTCTATCTCTGACTTATTTCACTCAGCATAATAGATTTCGTGTACATCATGTATAGGAAAATTTCATGACTTCATCTCTCCTGACAGCTGCATACCATTCCATTGTGTATATGTACCACAGTTTCTTTAGCCATTCGTCTGTTGAAGGGCATCTTGGTTGTTTCCAGAGTCTTGCTATGGTAAATAGTGCTGCAATGAATATAGGTGTAAGGAAGAGGTTTTTGTATTGTATTTTTGTGTTCCTAGGGTATATTCCTAGGAGTGGTATAGCTGGATCGTATGGGAGCTCGATTTCCAGTTTTTGGAAGAATCTCCATATCGCTTTTCATAAAGGTTGAACTAGACGGCATTCCCACCAGCAATGGATAAGAGTTCCTTTCTCTCCACATCCCTGCCAACACTGTTTATTCTCATTCTTTGTGATGTGTGCCATTCTCTGTGGTGTGAGGTGGTATCTCATCGTTGTTTTGATTTGCATCTCCCTGATGATTAGTGATGTGGAGCATTTTTTCATGTGTCTTTTGGCCATTTGTATTTCTTCTTTGTCAAAGTGTCTGTTCTTTACTTCTACCCATTTTTTGATGGGATTAGAGATTTTTTCTTGTAAATTTCTGTCAGTGCCTTGTATATTTTGGAGATTAGCCCCTTATCTGATGGGTATTGGGTGAATAGTTTCTCCCACTCAGTGGGTGGCTCTTGTATCCTGGACACTATTTCCTTTGAGGTGCAGAAGCTTCTCATCTTAATATATTCCCATCTGTTAATCTTTGCTTTCACTTGCTAGGAGAGTGCAGTTTCCTCCTTGAATATGCCTATAGTCTCAATGTCCTGGAGTATTTTGCCTACATGTTGTTCTATATATCTTATGGTTTCTGGTCTGATATCCAGGTTTTAATACATTTGGATTTTACCTTCGTACATTATATTAACTGGGGGTCTAAATTCAATTTTTTGCAAGTGGCTAGCCAGTTGTGAGAATACCACTTGTTGAAGACTCTTTCTTTGCTCCATTTGGGATATCTTGCTCCTTTATCAAAAATTAGGTGAACATTCTCTGAGTATTCAAGCCTATCCCACTGATATGAGGGCCTGTCTTTCTTCCAATACCATGCTGTTTTGATAACTATTGCTTTGTAGTAAAGTTTAAAGTTGGGGAAAGTATTTCCTCCCATATTCTTTTCCCCAATGATTGTTTTAGCTATTATAGGTTGTTTTTGAAGAATGTCATGGGTATCTTTATAGGGATAGCATTAAATCTGTACAATGCTTTGAGGAGTATTGACATTTTGATGATGTTAATCCTGCCAATCCCTGAGCACGGTATGTGCTTCCATTTACGTGTGTCTTCTCTTATTTCTTGGAGAGAGTTTTATAGTTTTCTTTGTATAGGTCCTTCACAATTTTAGTCAAGTTGATTCCAAGATATTTGAGTTTGTGTGGCACTATTTTGAATGGGGTTGTTTTCTTAATGTTCATTTCTTTCTTATTTCTATTGGTGTATAGAAAGGCCATTGATTTTTGTGTGTTAATTTTGTAGCCTGCCACCTTGCTATATGAGTCTATTGTTTCTAGAAGCTTTTTGGTAGAGTCTTTAGGGTTTTCTAAGTAGAGTATTATGTGATCTGCAAACAGTGAGAGCTTGACTTCTTCCTTTCCTATCTGGATTCCCTTGATATCTTTTTCTTGCCTAATCGCTATAGCAAGTACTTCCAGTGCTATGTTGAATAGGAGTGGTGAGAAAGGACAGCCTTGTCTTGTGCCAGAATTTAGAGGAAAGGCTTTTAGTTTTTCTCCATTGAGGATAATATTTGCCACTGGCTTGTGGTAGATGGCCTTAACTATATTGAGAAAGGTTCCTTTCATTCCCATCTTCCTGACAGTTTTTATCAAGAATGGATGTTGGACCTTATCAAATACTTTCTCTGCATCTATTGATATGATCATATGACTTTTATTTTTCTTGTTGTTGATGTTGTGTATTATGTTGATAGATTTATGGATGTTAAACCATTCCTGGGATGAAACCTACTTGATCATAGGGGATGATCTTCTTAATGAGGCATTGAATCCTTTTTGCCAGAATTTTGTTGAGGATATTGCATCTGCATTCATCAGCAATATTGGTCTCTAATTTTCTTTTTTGGTAGCATCTCTGTCTGAGTTAGGTATCAAGATGCTGTTGGCTTCATAAAAGCTATTTGGAAGAGTTTCCGTTTTTTCGATTTCATGAAAGAGTCTTGCCAGGATTGGTAGTAGTTCCTCTTGAAAGGTTTGAAAGAATTCATTAGTGAATCCAACTGGGCCTGGGCTTTTGTTTTGGGCCAGACATTTGATTACCATTTTAATTTCATCAATAGTGTTGGGGGAGTTTAGATATGCTACATCCTCTTCCTTCAACCGTGGAAGATTATAAGAGTCCAAGAATTTATCCATTTCTTCCAGGTTCTCATTTTTAGTGGCATAGAGTTTCTCAAAGTAGTTTCTGATTACCCTTTGAATCTCTGCCATATCAGTAGTGATCACTCCTTTTTCATTCCTAATACAAATTATCAAGTTTCTCTCTGTCTCTTTCTTTGTTAGTTTTGCCAGTGGTCTATCAATCTTGTTTATTTTTTCAAAGAACCAACTTCTGCTTTCGTTGATCTTTCAGATCATTTTTTAGGTTTCCACTTTATTGGTTTCTGCTCTCAGCTTTGTTATTTCCTTCTATCTCCCTATTTTTGGGTCCTTTTGTTGAGGACTTTCTAATCCTATGAGCTGCATCATTAAGCTATTCAGGTAGGCCCCTTCTTCCTTCCTGATGTGTGCTTGCAAAGCTATAAATTTTCCTCTCAGTACTGCTTTTGCTGTGTTCCATAAATCTGATAGTTAGTGTCTTTATTACCATTTGTTTCCAGGAAAGTTTTGATTTCCTCTTTGATTTTTATCTTAGACCCACTGGTTATTCAGTATGAGGCTGTTTAACTTCCAGGTGTTAAAGTTTTTCTTCTGTGGCCCTTTGGAATTCACATATAATTTCAGAGCCTTGTGGTCAGCAAAGGTAGCCTGAAATCTTTTTATCCTCTTGATATTATGGAGATATGTTTTATGTGCCAGCATGTAGTCTATCCTGGAAAATCCAATGTACGTTGGAGAAGAATGTGTATCCAGGATTCTGGGGATGGAGTGTCCTATATATATTTACTAGGCCTCTTTCTTCCATTTCTCTTCCCAGGTCTAGTATATTCTTGTCGGGTTTCAGTCTGGTTGACCTATCCAGTGTTGATAAAGCCATGTTGAGGTCCCCCACAATTATTGTTTTGTTATTAATATTATTTTTCAGATTTGTTTACAATTGTATTAAATAATTTGCTGGCCCCTCATTCAGTGCATATATATTTAGGAGAGTGATTTTTTCCTGCTCTACATACCCCTTGATTAATACAAAATGTCCATGTTTGTCCCTTACAACTTTCCTGAGTATAAAGTTTGCATCATCTGATATTAGTATGGCCACTCCAGCATTTTTATGGGTGCTATTTGCTTGGATAATTTTCCTCCATCCTTTTATTTTGAGTCTGTTTGTTCTGACTATGCAGGTACGTTTCTTGTAGGCAGCAGAAGGTTAGATTGCGTTTTTTGATCCATTTCGCCACTCTTTGTCTCTTAACTGGTGTATTTAGTCCATTGACACTGAGAGAAAGAATTGTCCTGGGATTTAATGCCATCTTTATATCAAAATTTGGTGTGTCTTTTGGTCAGTCTTGTCTTAAATTAGGTCTTTCAGTTTTTCTCTTAAGACTGGTTTTGAGTCTGTAAAAGTTCTGAGCTGTTTTTTGTCTGTGAAACCGTGTATTCTTCCTTCTAACCTGAAAGTGAGTTTTGCTGGGTACAGTCTTCTAGGCTAAGCATTCATTTCATTGAATTTTGTCACTATGTCCCACCACTGCTTTCTGGCCTTGAGTGTTTCTGGTGACAGGTCTGCTATAAATCTCAAGGATGCTCCTTTGAATGTAATTTCCTTTTTTGATCTTGCTGTTTTCAGAATTCTGTCTCTATCTGTGGGATTTGTTAGTGTGACTAGGATGTGTCTCAGGGTTCTGTCTCTATCTGTGGGATTTGTTAGTGTGACTAGGATGTGTCTCAGGGTATTTTTTCTGGGGTCTCTTTTAGTTGGTACTCTTCGGGCATGTGGGATTTGATCGCACATATTCTTTAGCTCTGGAAGTTTCTTTTTAATGATGTTCTTGACCATTGATTCTTCCTGGAAATTTTCTTCTTGGGTCTGTGGTACTCCAATAATTCTTAAGTTGTTTCTGTTGATCTTTTTTTTTTTTTTTTTTTTTTTTTTGGTTTTTGGGCCACACCCGGTAACGCTCAGGGGTTACTCCTGGCTATGCGCTCAGAAGTCGCTCCTGGCTTGGGGGACCATATGGGACGCCGGGGGATCGAACCGCGGTCCGTCTCCTAGGCTAGCGCAGGTAAGGCAGGCACCTTACCTCCAGCGCCACCGCCCGGCCCCGTTTCTGTTGATCTTATCATAGACTTCTATTTTCATCTGTTCCCATGCTTTGACTAATTTTTCTATTGTCTGTTCATTTGCTTTACATTTTTTTCCAATATCTCCCATTGTATATAGTTGTTATTTATCTCATCTTCCACAGCACCAATTCTATTCTCAGCTTCTGTTACCCTGTTGGAGAGCTTATCCATATTGTCATTCAATTCATTTACTGAGTTTTTCAGGACTGTTATTTGACCTATTATTTCAGTTTGGAATTTTGTGATTTCTGTCTTCATATTTTCTTGGTTCTTTTTAGTGTTCTGTTCAACTCAATCCATGGTTTCTTTGCGTTCTTTGAGCATCTTCCATATTTCTTGTCTAAACTCCTTATCTGAGAGATTGGTTAGTTGGTTGGTCATTTTCTTGTCATCAGATTTGTCATCTTCATTCTTTATTCTGATGCTAGCCTGCATTGTTTCCCCATTGTCACACTTGTATTGTGAGTTTTTCTACGTGTTGTGTTGGTATTCACTAGCTAAATGATGTGCTCGGCCAAGCTCCTCTGGCTCCACCCGTTCTGGGTGGGTCAACTTGCCTCCAAAGAAGGGGATCCCTTCGTGGATGAAGCTTCACACAGGATCAAATCTTAGACCCGAGCACGCAGCAGAGAAGACAGTCCAGAGAGAAATGCTGGGCTTCAGTGATCCAGCACAATTCTTAGTGTAAATTTTTTCTTTTTGTTGCAGTGGTGTTTTTTCCTTAGAAAGAGCACATGGCCATGTAGCTCTTCTGGAGCCTCTGGGAGAGCCAATTTTCTGGGCCCTTTTTGACCCACTCCTAAGAGGCTCAGGAGACAGGACAGGAGACAAACACACAGGCAGCACTCACAGTTTCTCACAGTCAGGCCCCACTGGCATAGATTTGTAGATTTTCCCAGTCTGACGTCACAAGCAGGAGTCCTGCCTTCTGCAAAGTACTGCTTATAGTCGGTTTTCATGTTTGGACGCAGTTCCTTAGCATTCAGGCCCTTGAGTGAGCCTCTGGGGAGAGCTAATTTTCTGGGCTTTTTTCGGCCCACTCCCCAAAGGTTCAGGAGACAGAATAGGAGACAAACACACACGGACAGCACTCACAGTTTCTCACAGTCAGGACATATAGGGTATTTAAAATATAGATCTTAACACTGATCTATAAACAACATAAAAGTAAATGCACAGGAGGAGTAAAGGCAGGAGGAGTTGGCAGCATGGAGGGATAAGAGAGACAGATTTGAAATGCAGAGCTGCTTATGGAGCCTGCCAAAAAGGTTTAGCTTAGAAGCCACACATGTTGGCTAAGGCCTACTAATAATAAAGCTTTATGTCTCCTGAAATCTGACTGCTGTGGATCATTTCCTTGCTGCTTCCCTGAACCCGCAGACCTGCTGGCAGGAAGGGGTTGCAGGTGCCTGGCCTGGCTGAGAAAGGTCTCACCATCCATCTACCACCATCCAGGTGGTAATTGATATGATATGATATGATATGATATTATATGATATGATATAATTGATATGTATTTCCCATTATCCCAATTGGTTCTTTAGGAGCACAGATTTACTTCATATGGTTTGTTATAATACAAAGGTGAATGGAATTATGAAAATTTAGGTCAAGCATAGCCAATTTGTGTTAATTATGTCTCAAAATATTGTTACTAAAGTTTTTTTCTGAGAATTTACTGAACTGGTGCATGCTAGTTGAGCCTTCTATTTTGCTATTTGTGAAGTCCAATGCACTATCCATTGCGCAACAGACATATATGCAAGAAAAATATAATTAATAGTGTTACAAATCACAACACCTCAATAAATGTGAAGAAAACTATTTACTCATGTTTGTTATTTTTGATTTAATTATGTCACAAATATTTGGTCCCTCATATATTTATAATATGCCAGTATTTTCACCACAAATTGAGAGTTATAACTCTGGGAGATGTTTTGTGTGTACAGTGAAGACTGTCCAAGATGTAGGGAATCCCAGATGTTAAGAAAGTTCGTCCAGGGCCCGGAGAGATAGCACAGCGGTGTTTGCTTTGCAAGCAGCCAATCCAGGACCAAAGGTGGTTTGTTCAAATCCCAGTGTCCCATATGGTCCCCCTTGCCTGCCAGGAGCTATTTCTGAGAGTACCGCCGGGTGTGGCCCAGAAACCAAAAAAAAAAAAAAAAAAAAAAAAGAAAGTTCGTTCAGCTTCAATAGGTATAACCTATAGTGTACCACTCAGCACACCACTGAGTGTGAGATAAGAACCCTAGATAAGAACTCTAGGCCTGATCACATCTAGTGATTAGGACATCATATTGTTAGAGACAAATTAAATTGGGAGGGATGACAGTTTGTTCCTCTCATCAGAGAAGAAATAGATTAGAGAAGTTAGAGGAATTTAACAAAATCATCACTGGAACAATTAGGAAATAATCAAATTAGACAAAAGATATCAAGTGCTTCTTTTTTTTTGCCAATTTTTTGTTATCTTTAAGCAACATGATTACAAGCATAATTGTGATTGGGTTTCAGTCATAAACAGAACACCCCCCTTCACCAGTGCAACATTCCCAACACCAATGCCCCCCTCCCACCTTCCCTACACCTGTCTTTATTCAGGACAGGCATTCTTCTTTCACTCATTGACATTGTCATGCTAGTTAGTGTAGTTATTTATCTAACTGCACTCACCACTCTTCGTGGTGAGCTTCATATTGTGAGGCGGTCCTTCCAGCCCTCATCTCTATTGTATCTGGACGTTACTATAATAATGTCCTTAATTTTTCTTAAAATCCATAGATGAGTGAAAATATTCTGTGTCTATCTCTCTCTCCCTCTGACTTATTTCACTCAGCATAATGGATTCCATGTACATTCATGTAAAGGAAAATTTCATGACTTCATCTCTTCTTATGGCTCAAGTGCTTCTTTGCATCAAGGAATGTTCATTATTTCACTTAATACTTAAATTTAGTAGCCCCTGTATATGTTAAAATACGGAAACAGAGAAAGTAAGAAACTTTCCCACTGTACAAAAACAGTTAGGACAGAGACTCTCTGCTAATGGCAACATTTTCCACCCCAGGCTTTCCCTGCTTTATCCCATCCTTATGCCTTATTGTCCCCCCGGGCTGCCTGAGCTACATTATAACAGTAAAAATTATACTTTTTACTATATAAGGCTAATTATTTTGTTAGGATTTTGAAAAATCATGTTTATAAATTCATAAGTGACCCCAAGTATCCCTATAGTCCAAATACTTTGGTGTTTATAATCTTATGTGCCTCCACAAACCATACATGTAGAAGTTATTTCAAAGGATAGGTGGATTCATATGATAGATGGTTGCCATTCATTTTATTTTATAGTTTTTCTTTTCTCTCTCCAAGTAAATTGCTTTTATTGAGTGGTGGCCACACCTGACAAAGCTCTGCCTGGCGCTACTCAAGTCTACTGGGGTCACCAGGGGCACATCTGGCAGTGCTCTACTAGCCATGTGGTAAAGGCCCTCAAGCCCAGGCCTTTCGTATACTAGGCATGTGCTCTAATGCTTGTCACATTCCTCACCCCTCAAGCTAGTTTTAATCTGTTTACCCATGACATATAAGACATAATTTTTCCTGATAACCTTTATACAGTAATAGGGTTATGGCTAATAAATGAACAATTTCCTTCCCTAAGTATTTTTACCGGCAGGTGGTTTTTATGACTAATAATTCTAAAATAGGCCATAAACACATTTCATAGTATCAAATTACCTATTAACAAAACAAAAGGAGTGTCAATTCTAAACATCTCAAAAACTATGTTGTTGATAAAATATTGAAACGAAGAAACTGTAAGTTATTAATAGATATGAGTTAAATTTTGTTGCTGTTATTTTGAAATGTTACTTTTGACTAGTGTCATATGCAGATATGAAGACTTTTTATTTCAATAATTACCTTGTGAAAACAGGAATTAGTAGAAAATTTGACAAGTGGACCAGTGGGATTTTGCATATGTATTTTGGATAAAATTTCACATAATTTTCTCTTTTCTTTCCTGACTGAGTATCAAATTTCATTTAAAAAATATCACGCCAGGACATTTTATTTTAAGATTGATATTTTTGAGTTTTCTTTTTGGGGTGGTCACACCAGGCAGCATTAAGGGTTAATCCTGGCTCTGCTCTCAGAAGTCACTCCTGGCAGGCACAGGGACCATATGGGATGCTGGGATTCAAACCACCATCCATCCTGTATTGGATGCATGCAAGGCAAATGCCTTAATGCTGTGCTCTCTCTCTGACCCTTTAAGATTGATTTTACCTATTGTTACCATCTCATATTTTCACTTGCAAAGGAATTTTGATTTATTTTAATTTCCTTATTTTAAATAATGAAACATAACTTAGATGCAAAGAATATTGAATTGGGATTTCTTAGAGTTCATTTAAAACCACCATTAGTTTCCTAGTGTGACAATTTTAACAGTAGGTACTTTAGAATTGGAATAAGACAATCTCATCACTTCTCCTCATAAATCTTACTATTTTTCTATTCACTATTTTTAGTGAGTTCTGGCAATATTCCATGAGAAATGTTCTGTCCATACTCTGTGTAAGTTTGTGTGTGTGTGAATATGTGTGTTTGTGTCACACATGTATATGAGTATATATATATATGTATATATACTTTACAGAGCCATAGTTTATGCCACATAATCATAGGAGGAGGTAAATGGGGAGGTGGTTTAACTATCTTTGTGAAATAGATGAAATTTGCTTTTCATATGAAGGTGAAAGTTTTACAAAAGCATTGTCCTGGTAGCCTAAAACGAACCGAAGTTCAATCCCCTGGAGTCCCATATGGTCCCCCAAGACAGGAGCAATTGCCGAAGGCATAGCAAGAAGTAACCCCAAAGCATCACTGGATGTGACCCAAAAACCAAAAAACAAACAAATAAACAAACAAAAAAGAAAACATTGTTTAATTTTAGCATTTCAGGGTGATGTACAGGTTGCACTTTTCTGGAAACTACAAAACATTTATAGCAGAATAGTAATAATGCCACATGGTTGAAAGTCCTATAATGCTGAATTTGTATCCAAGAAGTTTACAGATTCCATATTGATGAGTGCTGTTTTCTGAAGAGTCAGTAGCAAGCAACATACTGTTTATAACAGGGCTTTTGCCAACTGGCCATTTCAGAATCATGAATCTGCTTGAAAAAAATATCCCCAAACCCTGCCTCCATTCTTTTAAAAGCATCTCATAGAAGGAAATAATCCAGAGTTGTGCTATTTGTCTGTCTGTAAATGGAAATATATATTTAAAATAATGTTGCTTCATTTAGTGTTCTGGAAACACACTTTTATGAATTAGAACTTTAATTTTGTCTTTTCTGTTTATAATTCAGCCAGATGCAAGAACCATGCAGAACATACATATGGAACATTTATATGAGGTCTTGGATTTTTGCCATACTAAGTTTTTGAGGTTTGTCCAAACAAAATTATATAGATAATATACTATCAATTAACTGAACCTTAATTTGAAAGCCAAATAACACACATTTGCACTTTCAAAAAAATGCACAGGCTCAAGCGGATAGTGAGGTGTGCAATGACGTGATTTAGACACACATGTTTCCGAAATTACAGCTGTGGGGTTCAGTGGTCTCTATGGGGTGGAGGTGAAAAGTTTTGCCAGTAGGCCTCATATGCTCTCTGTTGGAAACTTTGCTCCCAACATGAATATTATTTGCAATATTAATAATGCCCTGGCATAAAATAATCTGATACCACCCCTCCACCAGTGCCAACTTTCCTCCACCATATCTCAGTTTTTCTCTTACCTGTTCTTTCTCCTCATTGCCCTTATAGTGATATGCGTCCTTATAAAGACCAGTTCTTTGTTACTTCGGCATTTGTTGTTTCCTTGTTATTGTTTTTAATATTCCACACATGAGAGATTATTCTGTATCATCCCTCTATTTTTGACTAACTTCACTGAACACAATGCTCTCCAGATCTATCCACATTAGGAGTAAATTGCATATTTTTTTCTTGTCTTATGCACATTTTTTGTGCATATATGTACCAGAGCTTTCTTCAGTCATCAGTTCTTGGACTGTTTGTGACTGTTTTTAGATTTTGACTATTGTGAATAGTGCTGCAATGAATAATGGCATGGAAATGTCTTTTCTGAGGAGAGTTTCTTTGAACCCTAGGATAAATGCTAAGAAGTAAAATTGCTGGGTCATATTTGCTTGGGAAAAAATGTCCAAAGTACCATTCCATTCTTTTTAAAACATCATATAGAAGGCAATAATGTCAAGTTGCTTTATTTGTCTGTATCTCATATGGAAGATTAATTCCCATTTGTTTTGTTTTGAGAAATGTCTGTATGGTTTTCCTGAAAGGTTAAGCCAGGTGACATTCTAATTAGCAGTGGATGAGGGTTCCTTTTCTCCCACATTTCCTCCAACACTGTTATTTTTATTTTTAACACTGTTATTTATTTTTGTTCTTTTAGAACAAAAATGTGCCAGTCTTAGTAGTTCGAGATATACTTCATTGTTGCCTTAATTTGCATTTTCCTGTTGGTAAGTGACAGAGAGCATTTTTTTTTTATATCCCTCTCTTTTGGTTACCTGTGTGTCTTCTTTGAGAAAGTTTCTGTTCATCACTTCTCTTACCCCATTTTGATGTGTTTGTTTGTTTGTTTGTTTTGTGTAAATTATAAGTGTGCTGTAAGATAAATAGAAGGCAAATATTTGTTCCCAGTCTGTGGGGAACACACAGTCTCTGTGTCTTTTTATCATGGTCATGATTCCTTTTGTATGCAGAAGCTAAAGAAAATAATCTTATTTTTGTTGCTATAATTGGGAACTGCTGACTTTTAGCCCAAGAACAATCATCTTGCTTATTATTATACACAAACTAATGTTATTGTGGATGTGGCAAAAATTGGCACGGGGCGGGGGGAAGGCTTTCTACTCTCACAACTGACCCAAATACTTGTAAATTTGCTTGAGGGAACACAGTTTTCTCCATAAAACTCTCCTACATCAATGCAATGATTTAGAATGAAAGCATTTATTTAAAAGAAAGATTTGTTATTATTCTGGTTTTGCAGCTTTTATGAAACAATGCCTGCCTTGAAGTTCTATGTATATTTTTAACCTTTTGGCTTAGCTGTAGAAAAGCTTATTACTACAAGCTGACTCAATCACTCATGATAGCACAATACTCTGGAGACCATATCCTTGCACTGTTTGGTTGACTAATTAAATGCAGGGTAGATTCACAGTTCAGTGGACTCACTCATGGTAGGTTGGCAGCCATATCCTCTCTCCCTTTTGAATCTTTCTACTTCACACTGGAGCTTTGTATCACGATGACTGGAATCAAGTGTGAAATCAAATATTAAAGAGCAAATACAGACTATAAAGAGAGTGGCACGTTGGGAAAAGAAAGACAAGGACATTGAAGGATTTTGCTACTCAAGTCAAGGAAAATGTTCTAACTTGCAAAAGTTTGTGGTTGTTAATATTAAATGTAGCTATTATTAGATTGGCTTTTATAAGGAAATTAAACAAGGTCATTTCAGTAACAACTAGAGAACTCACGTTTTCTGCAAAAAACTCTGTTTTCTCAAGGGGCTAATAGGAGTTCAACATGGATAGAAAAACCACTCTTTTCATCTGTTCATCTGGTTACCTGGAATCATAATGGCTTGATTGAAAAAGGCTCATTCAGCTCTTTGCAGCAGCCTCCAGGAATCTGGGTAGTGTTTTTGCTTATAATATAGTATATTTTCCACTGTTTTGTATGTTTTTATTTTAAAACCTTTCAAATCCTTCTCTACTTTTATGAAAAATTTGTCCCAGACTTTAGTTAAATTTTATCATGAATTTTTTTCTAACCAGAAATTTTGGTAATAATTTTTATTAGTCTAATATAGGTAGAGAGATTTCACATGTCGTAACGAATTAAAACAGTTTAGAGTTGAGTAAAACTTTGGTTTTTATGGCATAAAAGTAACAGTAAAAATTTTAAAAAGCAGCACTATTTAAAACAATATGCAAATTTCAGAGAATCATTTTATGTGTGTAGAATTATCCTTTGTGCTTATAACTATAATCCTGGAAAGAAGCATAGGTTTGTAAAAAAAAAAGAAGTAATCTTGACATCTTCATTCTTGAATTAAGTAAATATCTTTTGACTTTTTTTTTATTAACTTAAATATCTCTCAACCATTTGCACTGTATTATTATATGTTTTTACTGTATAGCAAATCAAGAAAATTTCTCATCAATTACTTTTTGAGGAAAGGTTTATTTGCAGTGTTCTTTTTTCAAACTTTACTCATATTATGAAAAAAATTAGACTAATTTCCTGTTCTTTGCTTTATAAGAGACAGAAAACTCTACACTCAGTTTATAAGTGATAATATTTTATGCATTATCTCCTACCTCAAATCATTTTTGGAAGTAGTAAGATTATAGATACCATAAATACATTATAGAATATTTATATCATTTCTTATTAACATGTTTAATTTGTCTCTACTAATTAAACAACTATTTTTATCTTCCAGGAGATTTCCCACATTTAAATATTCATTTAACTCATATAGGTTTTCAGTCATTCACATGAAACTTTTTAACTATCTATAAAGTGGCATATACTTTAAGCATTTAATGATGACTAAATCCAAGTGTCTGTCCTTATGTAACTTACATTTGAATGGTAAATGATGCGATATAAATATACAAGTAAATGTACAATTTGTCAAGTGATATATTCTTTGGGAAAAATCTATTAAATAAGGAAAGTAAGCTCTTTTATATAACATGTTCAGGTATCCCTAGGACTATATGTGTATTTATATCATAGGTAGGATGTTGTTTCACAGAGGTGACCACAGAGGAAAGGATCCAAACAAAGACTAAACCTAAACTTTACAAGTTGGGTAGATTTCTGGTCCTAAAAGTGTAAAATATTTCTGATTTGGTCATACATAGCCTTATGAATATTGACTCCTGGCTTTGGAAAAATGCATATTACTGGTGAACTGTTTGTGAACATTTTCACTGAAGTAGTAGGTGCAGAAGTCTAAGAATTTATAGGAAAAAAGAAAAGATAAATTGTTATTTCAAGCAGTATTTACGAAAGTTTATGCCTAGGAGAAAGAGCAGTAGCTTGAAGGATTATGAAGTTACAGGATTTTTCATTTATCTTTCAATAGTGGAAAAAATAATGAAATGTTTATACACTGGTGAGAAATTTATATATATATATTTGTGTTAGTGTGTGTGCATGTGAGAGATACAGAGACAAGATAAAGACAAAGACAGAGCGAGAGAGAGGCAAGACAATTCCCATGAAAGTGATTGGAGTATTAGAGTAGAAAAAAGGGGTATCATCTGGAGACCAATGGTTGTTGAGAGATGGTAGAATGATATACCTTTGTTGATAAAATTGATCAGAATAGGAAGAAAAAAAACAGGAGAAGAAAGAGGTCAATGAAGAAACAATGTGCTATATTTTTGAATAACCAGCTTGACAGAGAGAGGCAGAAATTTTTTATAATAATATTTTTATTTAAGCACCATGATTACAAACATGTTTGTAGTTGAGTTTCAGTTATAAAAAGAAAACTACCCTTTACTAATACAGGATTCCCACCACCAATGCCCCCCGCCATTTCCCTCCTCCCCATGCCCTGCCTGTATTTGAGACAGGCATTTTTTTTTACTTATTACCATTGTCAGGATGATTATTAGTGTAGTTATTTCTCTAACTGCACTCACAGCTATTTGTGGTAAGCTTCATATCATGGGCCGGTCCTTCTAGCCCTCATCTCTATCATTTCTGGGTATTCTTACAATACTGTCTTTTATTTTCGTAAATCCCATAGATGAGCGAGACTATTCTGTATCTTTATCTCTCTCCTTCTGACTTATTTCTCTCAGCATAATAGCTTCCATGTTCATCCACGTATGGGAAAATTTCATGACTTCACTTTTACTGACAGCTGCATAGTATTCCATGTAAGTATCACATGCTAACCAGTTGCACCACTGGAGATCCTGCTGCATAGTATTCCATTGTGTATGTACCACATTAGCCATTCATTCATCTGTTGTGGGGCACATGGGTTGTTTCCAAATTCTGGCTATTGTAAATAGCACGTCAATGAATGTAGGTATGCAGAAGGTATTTTTGTATTGAGTATTTTTGTTCCTAGGCTATATCCCTTGGAGTGGTATAGCTGGATCATAGAAGCAGAAAGTTGAACTGTTTATTTTATAGTGATAAGAGGGAAGGTAGAAGGGGAAGTTGTAGTGTCTGTTCAAGATATTATCTTGTTTTTTCCTATTGCTTCAGTGAAATGGGAAGGAAGCTTAAATTAAGAACAAGGAATAAAATGCTGGGATTTGCATATAGAGAATCATCCAGGGAAGGGTAATAAAGAATGGGTAATTTTCAAATTACAGTTCATGGCCCTCCTGGTCCACAGATAGAAAAAGGCTGTAAATCTCTGTGTAGAAGCATGGGATGAAAAGTAGATGAAGCAAATGTAGAAGGATTACAGGTAATGGCCTTGATTCGAAAATGAGTCCAATTCACTTCTTTTCTCCATATGACTGATTTATAAGGGGAAGAGCTGCATATTTGGATAGTTGAAGAAAGAAAGATTTGTGCTTTATTTTTTAGGGGATTATTTTGAAGTGGCTGTGAAAGGAATAATGTAGCTATATATGTATATGTAGTAATTATTTTATTAATTGGGCATGAAATTTAAGCACCTTTAAAGATGGATGTGAGAATATAAGGATATTGAAGTAATTAGAAAAGTTAGGATCAGTATCCCAGTGGAGTAAAAAATATAGGAACTGTGGTGCTGAAGGAATGAGCTGACTAGAGAGGGGCAGTTTGTCACACAGAGGGTACCTTGAAGAGATGAAGGACATTCTTAGATAAAAAGCATGAATTATAGTCCCAGTATTAGTCACACCACTTTTTCTTCCTTGTGATATCAACTTTCCATCGTTTTACTTTTCCTATGGTAAAATAAACAACACCGAAGAGACTGTGAGATTTAGTTTCCACTGTGGTTCTAACACATAATTAAAATAACTGGAACACGTATAAGTGCCTTGTGATCAAAAGGTCTATTCACACACAGTTCTTACTTAGTTTTAACAAAATGTTATGCATGCACATTTATACAAAGAGGAAATTAAGGGTCTAGGTTATCACACTAAGAGGTAGAGCACATACCTGGCATGTTTGAGGACCACATTTTTTTTTCTCAGAAACCCGTTGTGATCTCTGCCAGCAGAGATGGGCTCTGAGCACCATACTGAATGTTTGGGAGTGATCCTGGTGCTTAAGTACTGAAAGAGAAGAGAGAGAGACACAGAGAGAGAGATAGAGAGACAGAAAGAGACAGAGACAGAGAGGGAGGAGAGAGAGAAGTTGGGAAAACTCTCATCCTTCAATTAATTAATTAATTAATTAAGTCAGAAAACTCACAATGTATAGACACATATACATACCACAGTCTTCTCTCCATGACACACTTAACATTTTCAGAAAATAAAATATTTACCCTTGTTTGTAACTAAACATCTCTTGGTGTTTAATAATTTTTAACCATATCCATTTTCCCAATGTGTCTCCTCTTTTCAATTCATTTTCCTCATCATAGTTGGAAAAATCTTTAAGTCAAAATAACTAGTGTTTTTCACTTCAAATATATTTACAGAATTTAGAGTTTACAATTTTAGAGTTAATGGGTCTTTAATTTGATCTGTTAAATTCTGTATGATTTGGTCTTAGTTTAGCTTTCATTTTTCCACTCTTACATCTTTAGCATCTAACCTATGGAATTAAATATTATATTTAACACATAAATTATTATTTGTTCTCAACATTATATTATTGTTTTGTAACTGTATTCATATGTATTTTATATATCCATGTACACATATGTCTATATATGTCTATAAATGTAATTATTCTTTTTTTTTTTTTTTTTGGTTTTTGGGCCACACCCTGTGACGCTCAGGGGTTACTCCTGGCTATGCGCTCAGAAGTTGCTCCTGGCTTCTTAGGGGACCATATGGGACGCCGGGGGATCGAACCACGGTCCGTCCTAGGCTAGCGCAGGCAAGGCAGGCACCTTACCTCCAGCGCCACCGCCCGGCCCCAAATGTAATTATTCTTATCATCTTTTACAAATCACAGTTTTGAGGTAAAAGACTATTGAGCAGATTTTATGAAGTTTTGTATTTATACTGTGACAGATGGAATTTGAATTCAGATAGGCAGATACCAGTGCTCCAACTCTTCAGCATTATATACAGTATTTATCAGTACATATATTAGGAAACTTATTAACAGAGGAGTAAAATCATTCTATATGAATTATTCTGCAATTTCTCTTTTGCTTTCTAGTGATATCTATTCTTTGTTGCTTAAGCTGATTTATTAAGGACTTTTTACCAAAAGAATAAAGAGGACTTTTACTAAAAGAAAACTAACCCTTGTCTCCACAAATGAAAGACCCTAGCTTAAGAATAAATTTTCTAACAAATAGTCAGTAATGGTAATAGAAATAAGGACTCATAGTTTGTTTTTGCAAAGAAAACACTTTATCATGCCAATTCTAGGCACAGAAAAGATACTGTAAACTATTGTAAAAATACAAGTTTTTAGAATTTGATGGTATAAATGAAAGAATCAAAGCTAAAAATAAAGTAAAACTACAATTGTCACATCATAGGTTGTCTTCTCACAAGAAATTGGACAGGAAACAGAAAAACTACATTCATTAGAAATTACTTTCTACATACACATCATAGGCAGTTATTGAAGATTTGGTTCCTTTGTAAGGAGTTAATATTTTTATTGTGAAAAAAGAAAAATTCAGATAGTTAGGAATTTTGAAATTTTTTCCCAAATCCTGACTATTTGAATTCCCTGATCTTGCTCTCATTTTTACCCTATTGTATAGCAAGGAGTTCTATCTACTCAACCTACCAACATAAATAAGAGAATCCCTGATATATTTGTTTTGTTTGGGGGCCACACCCAGTGATGTTCAGTGGTTAATCCTAGTTTTAAACTCAGGAATTGCTCCTGGTAATGGTCAGGGACCATTTGTGTACAACACATGAGCCCTCCCCACTTTCCATCCCAACCCCTATATACTTGAAAAGTACCATGCTTGTGCTTCTACCATTGAAACTCCCAACTATCTAAATAAGATATTAAACCAAATAATGTTTACTACCTCCTTTCCCTAATAGTTCTATTGTATTGTTTGGATTAGATTGCAATATTCAGAATTAAGTCTAACTTCTTTCACTCTTGGTATATTGTACCTACACCAAAAGGGTTATTTAAATCCCCAAGATTTAAAACATACTCTTACTGCTAACTTTCTGTCCTAAGACTTTCGTAATTTTCTGTCTTTATTGCATTTGTTCGTTTTGGGACCACAGAATGTTGCTCAGTTACTATTCCTATTCCAGTTAGTGCTTGGGGGACTGTGTGATGCTGGGGATTGGACCAGAGACTCTTACAAGCAAAGTGTTTTCTCTGTCCACTGAATTCTGTCCAGCCCTATTTTCCTTCTTGAATAAAAGAGCTACTGAGAAGAATTTTTTTTCTAAGACATTATATTTTTTGCTATTTTCTAACTTTGAATTATAATTTGAGTTTGCATGATATTAACTCAAGAAGTTTATTTGAGAGTTCATTATGTTCTAGAAAAGATTATTTCCCTAAATTTTCCTAAAATAACTATATATAGTCTTTGCTGGTGAAATTTTTATTAGTGACTACTTTTTTTTTTTTTTTTGGTTTTTGGGTCACTCAGTGCTCAGGGGTTACTCCTGGCTCTGTGCTTAGAAGTCACTTCTTGTAGGCTCGGGGCACCATATGGGATGCTGGGATTGGAACCAGGGTCCATCCTGTACTGGCCACGTGCAAGGCCTTACCACTGTGCTATCACTCCAGCCCCTAGTGACTACTTTTTAATATATAAAAGTATATATTTTTGTCTCTCTGTTTTATTGGTAGTTGTTAGCTGATAATCTCCAAATCCTATTGTTGATTTAGAAATTTTCTTTGTAGCTGTCAGTAGTTATTATATAATATTCTCAGATATAAAGCTTTATGGAGACAGATTCATAATGAATATGAAAACTTGTCTATACTATCTTTCTATTCCATCATGAAGATTAAAAATATTTTTATGAGTTCTAGGTTTCTTTTATTGTAAATTTGCACAGTACTTACTTTGTTATATTATAATATATTTTTCTGGTTAATATTTCTTAGTCTTAAAAAACTCATATTCTTTTGATTACTGATGACAGTCATTTCTATTAATTAATATAATACATTTATTTCTGGAAATGTTTCATTTTAATATTTTATAATTTGCCCATTTTATTAATATCTAATAGCATAGTGAATTTTATTGCCAGTTAATAAAATGCATCTTTTATTGGATACATACTAATAATCTTTTTTCTTCACTTTTTTAAGTTAATACATATAAACCACTTCAAACAATTAAAATATTTGGAAAGTCCTCCAATTGTGCATTGTTATATTTTAACTACTGATTGTTCTGTACATTTTATTTCTGTTTATATTTTTCTTCTCATTGTTCTGTTAGAGAAGTTTAAAATATTTTCACGATTTATTTATTTTCTCATAATTCATATATATATATATCTATATCCTTGTTTGGATGGACTAGGACATATCAAAAATGTTTTGTCTGAAAAATAATTCCGAATCTTTTGTTTTTATTTTCAATATTTTTATTTTTCACTCATATTTAAATAAAGTGTTCATGTGGATGCAGTATAATGATATAGGCATAATTTTCTTAACATTTAAGCATTTTGGGGGCCACACTTGCTGGTGCTTAGGGCTTACTCCTGACTGTGCTCAAAGATCACTTCTGGCTGGCAAATGAAAGCCATTGATTGAACCATATTCAGTCACACGCTAAGTGAGCATCCTATTCAATGTACTATCTCCATGGTCACAATAATTAAAAAAAATATGCACCAATTCCTTAGGTGATTATTTAAATTATTCTTTTAAAAATGTTAAATTTAATTAAAGAACCCTAATTTACAAAGTTATTGATAGTTGAATTTTAGGCTTATAATATTTAAACACCAAAATACCACCACCAGTGCTCCCCATACTCTGTTAGGACTCCATTTACTCTCCTCCTTCACCCTCCAGACCTGCCATCTTGGCAGATACATTACAAAGTTTGGTGGTTGCAGCTTAAACCTCATGCTTTCAGTATTGAAACTGTGCTTGGATATATTTATATATATATAACTACACCACTTTCCAACATTACTAATAAAACCAAAGCCCAGATTCCTGTTTTCCTATTTCTTCCCTTTCTCATCTTCCTTCCTGCCTTATTATTTTTCCTTGTCCTTAGGCACTAGGGACAAGGGTGATCTAGGCAATCCCCTTTACTACATTACATTTTCTCATCCAGTTATTCTGGATAATATAGATAAGTGATATCATCCTGTCTTACTTCTGGCTTACTTCATATTATCCTCCAGTTTCAACCAGGTTGTAGCAAGTCGTGTAATTTCATTGTTTCTTGCATCCGCATATTGTTCCATTGTATACATGTACCACATTTTCATAATCATTTCATAATCATTCATCTGTAATTGGAACCTAGGTTGATTAGCTTTTACACTAAGTGAAGCATGAATAATGATGTAAAAACTTACTTTTGAATGAGTGTTTCTAAATTGTGGGAATAGATACCCAAAATTAGAACTACTGATTCATATGGCAGCTCAAATCTAAGTTTACTGAGGACTCAACATACCATTTTCCATTGAACCAGACAATATTTCTACCAGCAATGTTTGAGAGTTCCTTTTTCACCATATCCCCAACAGCATGGATTGTTCCTATTTTTTTTTATTTTAATTTTGACCAAAGTGGATTACAAATCTTTCACAGTAATATTTTAGGTACATAGCGCCATTGAATCAGGGCATTTCCACCACCAATGTTGTCTTCCCTCCAGCTCTGTTCCGAGCATGCATCCCATATCCCCCTCCTTTACTTCCCATCTTGCTAGTTTAAGTGGTCCCCTCTGTGTCTAGCATGTTGTAGATTGGGTGTCGGTTCTGTTGTTGTTGGCTTTGGATTTGGTGTTTGGGTTTTGGGCCACACCCAGTGATGCTCAGGGGTTACTCCTGGCTATGTGCTCAGAAATTGCTCCTGGTTTAGGGGACCATTTGGGGCGCCGAGGATCTCTAGCCATAATCCATCCTAGGTCAGAATGTGCAAGGCAAATGCCCTACAGCTTGCACCACGGCTCTGGCCCCTTTTCCTACTATTTTTGATATGTTCCATCCTCTTTGGTGGGAGATATTTCATTGTTTTCTGATTTGTATTTCCCTAATGATAAGTGATGCTGAGAACTTTTTTTTTGTATGCGTAATAGCTATCTGCTTAACTTCTTCTCTTTTTTTTTTTTTTTTGGTTTTTGGTTTTTGGTTTTTGGGTCACACCAAGCAGGGCTCAGGGGTCATTCCTGGCTCTACACTTAGGAATCGCTCCTGGCTGGCATGGGGGACTATATGGGATGCCGGGATTCCAACCACCCTCCTTCTGGACGCAAGGCAAAAAGCCTTACCTCCATGTTATCTCTCCTGCCCCCTGCTTAACTTCTTCTAAGGAGTAACTGTTCATTTTTCTCTTCTATTTCTAGTTTTGACAGGATTTAACAATATTTTGTTGATCTTTGTTAATATTTTATATATCTTTTGAATGCAAATATTTTTTAAAAAGACTATCCCATTTCATGTTCTCATCTTTTTTATCAAAAAAATCACTGTCTCTATATATGAAGTATTCATATATTTGGGTATTCAATTCTGACCTATTGATTCAAGAGCCTATCTATTCAGTATCTGGCAATTTGATCACTATAACTTTTTAATATATCAATTACAAATTAGATACTGTGATATCTCTGTATTTCTTATATTTCAATTTGACTTTGGCTATTTGTAGTCTTCTGATTTTAAACAAACTTTATTATTGACTTTTCTAGAATCTTGAAGAAGGTTGTATGAATTTGGATAGAATTTGGATTGAATTTATATAATAGTAGGATAGCCATTTTAACAATGTTGATTCTTTCAATTCATACACAAATATTTTTTTCCTGTTTCCTAAGTTCTTCTATCTTTCTCGGGTGATTTAAAGTTATTATGGTATTGACCTCCAGGTCTTTTATTAAGTTTATTCCTAGACACTTTGATGATGATTTTGGATATTATTTTAAATGGATAGACTACTTGATCCCTTTGTCCTCTAATTCTTTTTTGTATATATAAGAATGCAACTAATTTTTTGTATTGACTTTGTAGAGAAATACAATGCTGTACTGTCATATTATTTCTAGGAACTTTTTGGTGGATGCTTTAGATTTTTCTATGTTGCTTTCATTGTTGTCATGTTAATTGCAAATAGTGATCATTTGACAATTTTTTTCTTGTTAGATCCCTTTTATTTGTTTTTCTTGCCTGATTTCTGTAGCCAGAACTTCTAATATTATATTAAATTAAAGTAGACACATCATTACCTTGTGTCTGGTCTCAGATAAAATTATTTCAGTTTTCACTATTAGTAATAATACTGATGTGGGTTTACTATAAGTGGTTGTTATTATCTTGAGAGATGTTTCCTCCAACCTTATTTTGTTGAGGATTTTTGATCATGAATGGATGTTTGATATTGTTAAATATTTCTCTGCATCAATTTTCATATAGTTCTTATCTTTTCTTTTATTAATGTGGTATATTGTTCATAGATTTGCATATGTTAAAGCCTCTTTTTATCTCTGGGATGCATCCCATTTGATTGAGATATGTGATTTTTTATGGTATGTTATTGAATTGTTTTAGCTATGACTTTAATGATTTTGGCATCAATTTTCATCAGGCATATTGGTCTGAAATTATTTTTTTTAGAAATTTGATTGAGGGGCATCAGTGAAGCATTAGCTTCATAGAAAAAAAATTCCTATGTATTTGATGTTTTTGGAAGATCTTAAAGAGTAAAGTCAGTAAATTATCTCTTGAAGGTTTGATAGAACTTACCAGTGTACCCATCCAGACCAGGACTCTTGCTCTTGAGATGATTCTTAATTAATGTTTCAATTTACTAACTTATGATTGTCATATTTAGAATGTCATATTTTGACATTCTCTTCATTAGCTTTGGGAGATTTCATGATTCTAAAAATCTATCCATTTCTTCTAAGTTCTTTCATTTAAGATGATAGAGTTTATTTTTTAGTAACATCATTATATTTTCAAATATTGAAATGTTTTTTCTTCAGTGAGTTTAGCTAATGGTTTATTTTTGTTGATTTTTAAAATTAAATTAAATTAAATTAATTAAAAATAAAATACTAATACATTTGATAAAAATTAAAATATTTTTTAATTTTTTGCTTTACATTTTTAACTCCTGGTTTCATTGAATTTTTGGTCTGATTTCTCAGTTTCTATGTTGTTTATTTCTGATCTCATTTTTATTATTTCCCTCCTTTTGGACTTGTTTTTTTTCCAGATGTTTTAGTTAAGTTGTAGAATTGGCTTTCTATTCTTTCTTAACGCAAGACTGCTATGTATTTTCCTCATAGCACAGCTTTTGCTGTAATATCATTGATTCTGATAGCTTTCATCTTTATTTTCATTTGTTTCAAGCAATCTTTATTTCTTCTTTGATTTACTATTTTATCCAGTTGCTGTTTAACAGTGTTTTTTTAAGCCTTTAAGTTTTTGGGTATTTAAAGTTTTCTTCTCTATCTTCTTTCAGTGGCTAATTTCTACTTTTATGGCATAAGATAAAAGAAGTTACTTTGTACAATGTCTATATTTGTAAATTTACATATGTTTGAGTTATGTCCTAGTATGTGATCTATCCTAAAGGATGTTTCATTTTCACTAGAGAAGAATGGGTATTCTTGTTTTGGGATAAGAAAAGCCCTTTATGTGTACAACAAACTCAATTCTTTTAGCTCCCAATTTAAGATTCTTGTTTCTACTGATATTTTGTCTAGTAATGATATATCTGTCTAGTGGTGAAAGTGGAATATTGAAGTCTCCCATTATTATTGTGTTTCTACCAATGTGTCCTTTTAGGTTTGTTAGTTGAAGCTTTATGAACTTTGCTGGCCTTCATTTGGTACATAAATGTTGATGATTGTGTTTTTGGATCAGTTATTCCCTTAATCAATAATAGGTAGTGTTCATTAGTGCCTCTAAATGCCTTCTTTATATTGAATACTATTTGATCTGATATAAGCATGGCTACCCCAGCTTTTTATTTTCTCCCAGTGTCTTGTAGGAATTTTTTTATCCTTTCACTCTGAATCTGTGTTTATCCTGTGAATTTAGGCGTATTTTAGGCAGCAGATAGATGGAATTTTTTTCCTGATCTGTTTACCAACCCTGTCCTTTTTACAGAGGGGCTAGTCCATTGAAATTGATAGATATTAATGAAATGTAATGCTGTATTTCCATTATTCCATATGTGTCTATGGAATCTAGTTGTTTTTGTAAGAGTCTGTTTTTTTTTTTTTTGGTTTTGGGCCACACCCGTTTGATGCTCAGGGGTTACTCCTGGCTATGCGCTCAGAAATTGCCTCTGGCTTGGGGGGCCATATGGGACGTCGGGGGATCGAACCGCGGTCCGTCCTACGCTAGTGCTTGCAAGGCAGACACCTTACCTCTAGAGCCACCTTCCCGCCCCCCCCCCCTTTTTTAATATGTGTCCTTTCATTATTCTTGCAGGATTGGTTTTATTGCAAATGTTCTTGTTTGTCTGAAAAGGATCTTTTCTCTCCCTCAAATCTAGATGATACCTTTTCAGAGTAATGGCTGAAATTTTTTTTTCATTCAGTACTTTGAAAATATCATCCTGCTCTTTCCTGGCTTTTAAGATCTGTTACAAAAATTTACAGATCTTATGGAAGAATTGTTTCAATTTTTATGGTGTTTCCCTTACGTTTGAAAGGTTTTTTTCTTTCTTGATGCTTTAAGTCAGCGTTTTCAACCACTGTGCCTGGGCACACTAGTGTGCCTTGAGATATTTTCTGGTGTGCCGTGGGAAAAATTTCGATTTCATCCATAACATGTGGCTTCGGCATGATTGGTCTATTTGTGAGCCAAAGCACATGTTACGGACTATGAAAACTAAAGACAGAGAGAGACGTTAACGAAGAGCTACCTGTGTGTCTTTCTTCGATTCCTGCCAGAATATCAGCTTTGTGTTCAGGCAAACAGGCCCAGATTTTGCACTGAGTAAGTGAACAGAAATATGAACAATTATAAAATACCTTATCATAATAAAGTAATTATAAAATAATTTCCTTGTTTATTTGATTCATATTCAAGAGAATTACTTTATAGGCACAGAGTTAAATTTTCTTTAACATTTTCTAATGGTGATGCGCCTCGTGATTTTTTTTTCATGAAAAAAGTGTGCCTTTGCGCAAAAAGGTTAAAAAAGCACTGTGTAAGTCTGTCTTTGTCTTTGTCTTTTGACCTCCCTTCCTCCCTCCCTCCCTCCCTCCCTCCCTCTCTCCTTCCTTCTTTCCTTCCTTCTTTTTTTCTTCTTTTTTTGGTTTTTGGGCCACACCCACACCCGGTGACACTCACGGGTTAATCCTGGCTATGTGCGCTCAGAAATCGTTCCTGGCATGGGGACCATATGGGACGCTGGGGGAATCAAATTACAGTCTGCCCTAGGTTAGTGCATGCAGGGCAAATGTCTTAGCACTTGTGCCACCGCTCTGGTTTGATTTTACCATTTTGATTACTGCACATCTTGGCATTGTTTTATTTGAGTCTATATTGTTTGATACTCTTTGGGTCCCTTGAACAATGTGCAAATACCTTTCTCCAGAGATCAAGAAAGTTCTTGATACTTATTTCTTCCACCAGATGTTTTTCCTTTTTCTTTTTTCATTCTAGTATTCCTATAATTTTAATATTTTTTAGTTTATTTATCCATTTTAATAATTTATTTATTTAAACACCATGGTTACAGACATGTTTGTAGTTGGATTTCTGTCAAAAATGTACACCCCCTTCACCATTGTAACTTTTCCACCACCAATGTCCTGCTTTCCCCTCCCCCCCAACCCTTCTCTGTCTTTGTTACAGGCATTCTACTTCTCTCTCTCTCTCACTATCATTGTCATTGTAGTTTTTAGTGTAGTTATTTTTTCTGACTGTGTTCACCACTATTTGTAGTAAGTTGATGATTCTTTTATTTTGTCTCTTTTGTTTTGGTGATTGTCAATATTTTGTCTTCAGTATTATTGACATGGTCCTTTATATGTTGAATTCTGTTGTTGTGACTTGCTATTGTTGTGAGGATCCCCAGAATTTTCTGAGCAAGAAGATTCCTCCCAAATAGTATCATCATAAACAACACACAAGCAGGGCTATAATCTTTCACTTAAGCATCATCTTAAAAAGATACTAGTTAAGTGTTTATATTAGTCCCACTGAAAGTTTGGAGTTTATTAGTCCACACCACTCCCCCCAAAGGGGATTTTTTTTCTTTTCTCTTAAGTTTTCATTTCCTCATATAACTTCTAAATATGGTAAAGGCTTTCATTCATTTTATATTTTTTCAGGTGTGTAGGTCATTTTGTAACTGAATGTCGTATTCAAAGTGTATGCCATTCATTAGTCACATCATCTAAAATTACCATTGCTATGTACAATTACATATTAGCATGCTAGATGCTTTTAAAGATTTTATTTGGAAAGAAGAAATTTTAAGTAGAAAACTCAACAAATGGCAAAATATAATTTGCCTCTAAATATGAGTGTTCAAAGTTGGTTAACTAGGATTTAAAAATTGCTCATATTTCTTGCTAACTGGTTGACTATAGAAAAAATGTCTACTTCAGTTTTGTTGTAAACTTGATGCGCTGTTTTCTTACTGGGTTATGATGAGATTAAAATGAATTGAAAGTAATGAAAAAGAGTACCATTTTAAAAACCTGTCTTCCCACCTTTTTTATTAATTGAATTATGTCACATAACTATTTCAATGTTGAGAGTGAATAAGTATGAGGTAAAGGAAAGTGTGGTCCATTAGGGAATATACACATTTATATATTCAGGAATGGGCTAGGTATGACAAAATAATAGCTTGACATTAATTTTATAACTGTTTTTAAGGTTGCAATTGGTTGCATTTATGTTTACACATTGCCTCAAGGACCTCACACCAAGACTGAACAAGTGACTTGCTTTCAATTAGGGATATCAGCTCAGTGCTCAGTGTTTACACATGATTACTTATGTATGAGTTGGGGCTTCCTACTCTTTCAAAATGGGTACTAGAAATAAGCATCCTGCTTTTACATCAGACTTAGCCTTCTAAAATTCACGCCTAATAAAAATACTGTGCCTATTATCTGAAAGTATTGTAGATGATTTTCTTAGTTAATTTTCTGTTACTCATAATGTATGGATATTCCTAATGATTCCATTAGAGTTTAAATAACAGAATTCAGCACAAATGTATTTTTACTGAGCAGAAGAAACATAATTTCTCTGGAACTGCAGCTGCTGTAGTCGAAGATGAGCCTCTTACTATCCCTTGGGGAGATTACTGTCTCTGCCAGCTGACTTAGTTTTTATACAGCCAGCGATTTATGAGATTGCTTTGCTCTTAAGTGTGATAATAGGCCTTATGCTTAGCAAGGTTTAGAAACTACCAGTGCATTAATATTTTATGGCAATGACGGGCAAGACACATTTTGTTTACCTAACAAGACAAGACAAGCCAGAACTGATGTGTATTAGAGATTAACACTTTCAACTTGGAGGAAATATGCCAATTATATATTCAGGGTTTTGTGATGGCTCTTCTCATTGTAATCTAATCAGTCTCTTATTTGGTACACTGGTATCATATACAAGAAACCATCATAGTTTTACAGTGTGGACTTAGTCAAAGATATCCTCATTGTTAACTGACTGATACTAACAATATCATGACTGAATTTTCTAGTGATTTCTTCCCCTCCCCTCCAGTACAAGTTTTGATTTCACTTGGAAGTCACTTAGCCATAATCCAAATTTTGAGTAGATGTGCAAATATTCACTTTTGTTCAGAAGGTTCATTCATTTGATTTGAGTCACCTATTAGGGAAACTTGTGTTTTATGCTACTCTTAATTTTAAGAATTTTATTGTCATTTCTACTTTGTTATTTGACAAACTATTTAAGGTTTATGATTCCCGAGTCTCTTACCAAATAGAAATGCAAATAAAGCATAGGTGGCTTGACTTACTGTAGGACCATCTACATTTTGTTGATATTTTATCTTAATGCAGCTAGTATCATTTACTTTATTATTGGAAAAAATCATAATTTTAACAAATAATACATTTTCTTGGGTTTATTTAAATTATCTTAGTATACATACCTTATTCATAGATATATTTAAACACAAAATTACATGTACAACGTTTTCATTTTTTTAGGACTCTTGCTTGCCCCCAACCAAATTATTCTTTGTAATGTTACATTTCACTTAAGTCAGCAATACATAACTCTTTAAAATGATTCTAAAGACGATTGCTATCATCTGTAGATGAAAAACAATCCCTCAAGTTGTCTCCTTCATCTCAGGATGTGTAACTAGGCTTTGCTGGCTCTGAGAAGAATAGAACCTCACCTACAAAAGGACTCAGGGATGCTTCAGCCAAACCGATGAGAGTGCAGTTCAGGAGAAGAGGTAAATAGAAAATACATAGACTTGCATATGAGGGTGTGCTATTGACAGGGAAAGAAGCCCAAATGTGTCAAGAAGTGATGCAGTACATGTGCAAAACCAGAAAACACCATGCACATGTAGATTTAGAAGAATTGCTAATCCCCACAATGTTCCAAGGAAGCATAAATGCAAACCACGTTGTGCCCTGCAGGGTCTCTCTGTGTGTTCATTACTTTTAATACCATTCTGTGCAAGCCTCAGAGGAACATAGCCAACTCCCACATCTCAGGGTTAGTGTAATATTGCTGTGGCTGGCACTTCGCCTGTGCTTTACTGAGTCTGCTGATGTTTCTGAGAGAAGGAGACTAGGAAAGCATTTGGTTTGAGTTTACAGATTGCTTTCTTTTTAAAAGTGGGAGTCAGTGCTTGAGATGGGTGGGAATGAAAGTGATTCTCTAGATAAAAGTCTAGAAAATAATAGATACGTAAAAAATAATAATACAATTAAAATAGTTAACAATAAATAATTTATTTGAGAAACTTAATAAATTTGTTTAATACATTTATTTGATAAATTTATTTCATAGATTTAATAATTTAATCTTGTATTAATTATCAAAGGGTTTTCTTTTGCTTTTTTTTTTTCTTTCAGTTTTTCGAATGTGATAACTTCCCCCTGACATCATTCGACAGGTCCAAAGAACGTGGGGGCCAGGAACATGTTGAAGTTGTTACTCCTTTAAGAACTTTTCTTTTTCGTGCATTTGCTTAGATAGTATTTATTTAAAAGCTACTTAATTACATTTTGGTGAGGATCAATGCAATCAGATTTATCTCGTTCTCTTCATCTTCTGTTCCTAATTTAGCTTTTTAAGAAGTACTTTCTGATTGCGAACCCCATGGAGGGTTGGCAAAATCAGAGGGCTACGAGAGGAAGGAATTGAGATTGTGCTGAGCTTCATCAACCAGAAAATAAAGCAAGAATAAATTTTGAAGGTGCTGGAAAGGAGTAAAGACACATAAGCCTGGATTCCATGCTTAAATATGATGCTTTCAAAGCAATCTTTATTAATGCGGTCAAGTAGTATTTTCCTCTGCCTCCCTCCCCTTTTTATAAAGCTGTATGGATCTCAGACCTGGAAAGCTTAAAATACAGTGCTCTTAGGAATGAGCTGATGCTGCTGTCTTCAGGGAATTTAGAGATGCAGTGACTTGGAACAAATCACATGGCTGGTGATTGGTTTTGTCTCTGTTTTCATAAGTGATTAAAAAGAAAACTACTTCAATAATCCTCAGACCTCTGCTCTCTGCTGGGAACTCTTCCAGCCAGGCCTGCATGGTGGAACCTCTGGGAGGAGGAAAGCACAAATGCGTAAGCCAAAAAAATTAGAAAAAGAAACAGAGACCCTGGAACCAAAACCTTCAATGTGGGCCAGAACTCAAGTGCATTACATTTGTATAACAGTCTACTCCAGTTTCAGCAACACACTCCAAATTCTATTTTCTTTTAAGATCACCTTTTCTTAAGTTTCTCTTAAATGTTGAAAAACTCTTAGAAGTAGACACAGCTTACTCTGAACTGTCATTAGAAAGTGTTAAAAAAAAAAAAGGTAAAGGGAAGGGGAAAATTAAAAAAGTAATATGTGTAAAAAAAATTATAAAAAGTAAGGTAACTGAACTAGCATAAGACTTTCAGGAGTTTTGATATTGAGACAGAGAACATTGCTTTACCCTCTGTGTTCTCTGAAATATAGGAATTTCAGAATTCATTTCTCAAAGAAATGAAGTTCTTAGCTCTCAAATGAATATTGAATAAAACATCTGTTTACTTAGTGTTCTTTCCAGTGACATATTGTTTTTATTATAATAACAATTTTAGAAGATAGTAAATCAATTCCCTGGTCAGTTAGGAAGGCAGTATGCCCATATTATTGTGTCTGAATGCCTGGGTTGGAATCCTAACTTCTCATATTTGGCACAAGATCTTAGTTGAACCACTGACCTTTCTCTCTTCTCTTTCCTGAGCTATAAAATGGAAAGAACATTAAGAAGCCTTTCTTATGGGACTGTTGGGAGCTGTAAAAGAAATAATGTATTCAAATATTTTACACAGTACCAGAAACATTTGGAATAATTAATAACAATGACAATTACTTTTAGAGTAGGAAACATGTTTTATGCTTCTCTTTATTCCCATTTTATCTAACTTAAAAAAAAAAGAATGAACACTTCTATAAAGGCTATGGAATACAATAGTCTTTTTTTTCTAATTCATTTTGTAACCTGCAGGTGGATGATACAATTTCAGCTCTTTTTTGTTTGTTTGTTTGTTGTTTTTTTGTTTGTTTTTTGTATCACACCCGGTGACTGATGCTTAGGAGTTACTCCTGGCTATGAACTCAAAAGTTGGAGACCATATGGGACCATATGGGATGCCGGGGGATCAAATAGTGTTCCATCCTATGTCAGCCACGTGCAAGGCAAACACCATACCGCTGTGCCACTGCTCTGGCCCCTGGTTCTCTATTTTTTAAGTATATTTTGCAGTGTGTTTTCCTTTTATCAGATCATTAAAGTAGCAGGCAGTTGTTAATTGTGGAGTCACAGTGAATTTATTATGCTTAAAAATTTGAATTATTTTAGTGTTGGTGGTTATATAAATTCAAACTAATGGGATAAAGATATGTGAAACAGCGTCTTAGAATTACACTTATTTAATAATGCTTTACATAACCTTAAAATACATTGTGTATATTTCTTTCAGAAATATTCCAATGAAAAGAAAATCCAGAAGAAATTGAATTCTACATATAAGATTTCTTATTTTGTTTTATGCTGTTAGCTATTTAATAATACAAGTATTTGTACATGGTCAAAACATTAGAAATAATTAGCCTAAATGTGTTTAAACCTCAACAGAAAACTCTTGTGCTTTAAAAGATCTAAATATTTAATAAGATTTCTGAAAACCACAATTAGAGCTTTTTATAGAAATGGAACTTTACCTCTAAGCCCTGAAAAAGACTGCTTATTATATAAAGACATAGACTTTATATTTTAATATATCATTTATTAAGAATTCTGCCATTTCAATTTAAAAATAACTACAAGTTTATAATAAAAACAAAAAAGTCATGTCACGAAAATCTTTTTGAAGGGGAAAACCTATGTATTTTTTAGGAAAATGTCCAAAGTATACAGAAGGCAGACTGTTTTAGTTTATTGAATTTTCTGGCCTCAAAAATCATGGTGCAATTCTCTGGAGAAACCTATAAGGATGTATTACATCATAAAGCATACCAAGGATAGTAACCCATGTTATTAAACTGTCAACATACATTATATTACAATTTGTCCTCAGTCCAGTGCAACTAAAAGCCACATTGTTGGCAGGAAGTTAAAACATAAGACTATTCTCTAATCATCTAAAGCCTAAGGTACTTTGGAGAAAAAAGTGCAATAATAATCGCTCCACTACCCCATAGCAGCATGTGCGAATTTCATTGGTTTTGTACAGCAAATGTTCAGCTATTACAAAAAAAAGGATTCAGAAAGATTACCAGTGAAAGGCTTTCACTGGTGGTGCAAGTTGATGTCTCATTTCATAGCATATTAGTAGTGGTTTAGTATAATAGCAATAGGGAGAAATAGGTCTTAGAAACAAGATTTTAAATCACATCTAATTTTCAAACGAATGTTTAACACAAGAGCTGACATAATATTATTGGTACCATCAAAGCCTACTTTACAGAAAGTTAAAGTATCTTTTAAACTCTGAAATTTAGACATTCCATGGAGTAGACAGACTGGGTATTGGTCAGTATTTTTTGTAATAATATACCTTTAGAATTAAGAAAAATGTTCATAAAGGGGAAATTTGGCAGTGATGATAAAATTTCCTGCTTAAAAGTGATTTGGAGTTCCCTCCTATATGTGCCCTATATGTACTACGTTTTATGTTGTGACTAATACAAGGCTTACTTGATAGGTAGTAGGGTTACAAAATAAAGGAAAAAGATGTCAACAAATTAACACCTAATAACTTTTATTAAAATTTAATTTTGAAATTAAGCAGAAGTGCAGAGAAGCTGTATTACTTAGGACATTTTTCGTTAACCTTCAGTTTATTGATTCAAGAGATTGTCAGCATATCCTAATGTACATATGAAATATACACTGCGGGGACCAAAGAGATAGCACAGCAGAAGGGCATTAGCCTTGCACATGGCTAATTCCAGATTGACTTTGGTTTGATTCCCAGCATCCTATATGGTCCTCCGAGCCTGCCAGGAGTGATTTCTGAGTGCAGAGCCAGGAGTAACTCCTGAGCGCCACTGGGTGTGACCCACCCACCCCCCAAATATACAATGGAAAACTCGACAATTTTTAAATTAGAAGCCAGACTACAAAATAATGATGCCTAATAATATCAAGAAATTTTATGACATTAAAATTTGATTAAAAAATTTGATAACAATACTAATTATTTTTTCTATTGCATTAAGTTGAGTTGGCTTGAAGATTAGGAAACAGTAAGATAAAAACAATAGATTCCCATGTGATTTTCCCAATATCTATGCGAGCCTTTTCCTGGATGGTCATAACGAAAAACAGAATCCGCTGCTTTTAGTGTAAGATGGAAATACCTACCGTGCTAAAAAGGCCTGAACCTTCTCTCAGATATTTTAACCTAACATCATTTTATATCTTATTTTCTTTGTTCTAAACACAGCTTTCTACTTCTATCTTTCATATGTTCATATCCCACTATGACCCCTTTTTCCATTTTCATGTGGAAACCAGCCAGCTCAGGAAATTATTCTCCTATCTCCATAGTATAGTGTGTTCTCATAATTACCATCATTTACTATTCCAGGACTTCTATTTGTTAGCTTTATATACCTATATAAATATTTGTTCATCAATATCCTCATCTAGAATATTAGGTATTGATATTTTAATTTTGGTGGTACTCAGGAACAACCAGGTTACCACCTCATGGTGGTGTTTTGGGGGGATCAAACATTAGTAGGGATCTAATCCAGGGTCTCTCACACACAAAGTGCTTTACCATTTGAACTAAATCTCTAACCTTGGAAATTCTTTAAAAAAAAAAAAGCTCTCTTAGATTCTGATTATAGTTGACACTGTATAGCTTTTTTTTTCTTTTTTAAAGTATGTCTGTGGATTAAAGTGGTAATACAGTGGGTAAGGCACTTGGCTTGCACACAGATAACTGGGGTTTAATTCCTGGTGCCCATATGATTCCCTAAATTCATCAGGAATAATCTCTAACCAGAGAGTCAGGAGTAAGCCCTGAGCACTGCCAGATATCCACTTTCCATTCCCCAATAGGGTTGTGAGCAAATGGGCCCGGAGAGATCGCACAGCGGCGTTTGCCTTACAAGCAGCCGATCCAGGACCAAAGGTGGTTGGTTCGAATCCCGGTGTCCCATAGGGTCCCCCGTGCCTGCCAGGAGCTATTTCTGAGCAGACAGCCAGGAGTAACCCCTGAGCACTGCCGGATGTGGCCCAAAAACCAAAAAAAAAAAAAAAAAAAGGATTGTGAGCAAATGCAATTTTTGCTAAATGTAAACATCAAACTGAAAGTCAAGCCTTATTTTTTTTAAGTAGTGACTAGAAAGAACTTGTTAAGTTTATCAGGGATAATTAACATTTGTGTATAAAAGAAATCATAACATTTATACTGGTTTTAAGTCAAAGTGAAGTGTATCGGAAACAGGAGTTTGATCTATCTTTCTATAGAATCTTAATTTTTTTGGTAATATTTGCAGCACCTTGAGAGTTCTTTATATGAGATTACCATTATCAGAGAACTACTTTGACTGTGTCTTACTTCACCATTATTTTCCAATTTCAGCATCTATCCTGACACTTTGGGGAAAAGTGGCATTGTGATCTTTATTTCTAATTTAGAAATGTTTATCTTCAAAAGCCCAGACTCTTATGGAAAAAAAAAACTCTTGCCCATAACTGTGAAGTAATATTGAGTGGAGAGTGCATTGTTTAATTCTTCAGTACAAACATTTATAAACAATGATACCAAAAGTTTGTATCCAGGTTTTGCTGCCGCTGTAATTGAAAATCTACCTTATTTTAGTTCTTGTTAGACAGTTGAACTTTCTGTTTTACATGTGAAAATGTAAATTTCAGCAGAATATATGGAGTTGATTTATTATGGTTGTTTTAGAATAGCTTTCTAAAATAAAAATACATTTACAACATGATTTGATTTATACCATCTATTAATAATTTATAAGAATTTATTTTTATTTTAAAAATGGTGTTTAACATTTGTTTTGTGTGTGTGTTTATACTCTATGTAACTTGACCATTTTTCTTGAATATCCTATGGACTTTGATCTTTTCAAGATCTTCTATAATTTATGACACATGGAGGTCCCCAAACTAAACTTTTCTCGTGATTTAACATTTTATTATCATGGGACATAGAAGATAGGAGCATCCTAAAGTGAAGTATGTACACATGACATGAAGTTTTTGATAACTTGAGATTTTCTAAAAACATAATTTTTGTGAGACAGCTAGCTGTTTGCCAGTGATTCATGGGCTTCTCCATGAGGTAGAGTTGTTGAATCCATGAATTATTACCTCTGAAGAGAGACACCTTTGAGGAAAATAAGTGTAAGAAATTTGAAAGAGCAAAAATTAAGGTAGAGTTTGGCAATTGTGAAGATTGCTACAAAGTTCATAGGGATGCAAATGTCTTTCCTCTAAGAGTATGTTAGTTTTGGGGGTATATTATAAGAAGGGCAATTACTGGGTCAAATGAGAACTCAATTGCTGGTTTGGGGGAATGTCTATATTTTCTAGAAAGGTCGGACGATCAGCAGTGAATGAAAGTCCCCTTTTCCTGTATCTATGCCAACATTGGTTGTCTTTGTCTTTTTGATATGTGCCATGTGTAAGGTGATATCATATTGTTTTGATTTGCATTTCGCTGATGATTAATAGTGCAGAGCATTTTTCATATGCCTTTTGGTCATTTGTATTTCTTCTTTAAGGAAGTTTATGTTCATCTCAGTTTTTTGATGTGATTAGATTTTGGCAGATATAGTTCTGTTGATTCATCCAGTTTCTGGTAACAAACCATAATCTCTGTAATTCTCTAGTTAAATAACAAGATAGAGGAATAAAGGGATCATTAGAATTCATGAGATGATCACATTATAAAATATTCAAAACGAGGCTTGCTCTTTAATCTCATGTTCTCCCTTGAACACATACATATCTTGCTTGCTTGTCTCTTTTTAACTGCTTGCTTTTTCTACTGTGAGAAGCTCGTGTTCTCTCTTAAACATGTGTTGCCTCAGAACTCTTTAAGCAAGTCACATTCAATAAAAACTACCTTGCTTCTCTAAAATAAATAAACAAAATATTCAAAATAAATAATGTAGGAATAAAATAATGTAGGATTCAGTCTCTAACTCTTTCCACAATGTTTTTTCTGTGTGAACTCATACTTGTTTTCTTTAGAAATTCCTTTATTCTTGCTTAATGAAGAATACTTAAGCTAAGGTTTTAAAACTTATTGCCAGTTAATTTGTAACCCCATATGATATTTCAACCAAAATTTAGATACTATATACTATATATGCAAATTCCTGAATATGCATCAATATATCAATAGTTTTGGATTCAACAGTTTTTCATAATTTTAAATATGCATGTATTCTTATTGTCCCTATACATACACATGCATTTTTTTTAATCTTTTTTATATCTGTGGTAGCTTGAAAGTACTCCAGTCTCACATGACCAAGCAATGAGAATCAGATCAGTTTTACACATTATATCTACCTGGGTCTTGTCTGAAGGTAGTATCTCCAGCTGTGAACTTGAAAGGCTCAGAAATGACTTACAATGTAAATGCCATCAACTTTTGGTTTCCTAATAATTGTGTGAGATTGAGACGCCATCAATTCTTGGTTTCCTAATGATTGTGTGAGACTGATTTGATCAAGTTCAGTAATACATAGCAGTCTCTAGTAACCTGTACTTCATAATATTTTCTGTTTTAAACAAGAGTTTATATTGGGTGTACATTCTAGTATCTCTGGTAAATCAGCTTTAGAATTTTATCAAGACAAAATAGATATTTCCATTATGAGACAATGTTCACACATTCACCTTGACCATTTCCTAAGAATAGTGGAAACTATATATTTGTTAAAATATTTCATGATTATTTTATCTATGTTGATAAGACATTTTAAAAAATGCCTTCAGTACATTAATGGCTTAAGTGCATTTTAGGCTAGGGAAGACACTAGAGTAACTGATTGCGTTATTGTTATTAATCTAGATTATAGTATTTTATTAATGGTTTTTTATTTTGAAGCAATATTCTATTTTAATGCTCTATAAGTTTCATTTTTATATCATAAAAATGAACATATTTCATAAATACCACTAATCAGAGTCCCATTCTTTCACCATCAATTGCCTTACTAACTGATTTATTGCCCTTATCTCATTAACTTTTACAGTTTTGGTAGCTACATTTTGGTATCATCATCTGAAAATTCGATTTTTCTTTTATTTATCTCATATTTTTGTTTTCTCTAGGAATCAAACATGGGTAAAATATTTTAAATATAGATAAAATTTGTTTTGTTCTCAGTTATATTCTTTCTGCTAGCATACTACCCACTCGGTTTATCCATATTGTTGTAAGTAGAAGAATTCATTCATTTTTTAAAGCTGAAGTGTTTCTTTCAAAGAAAGAGTGAGAGTATATTACATATCTCTTAAGTTGTTTCTAGCTCTTAGCTATTGTCAATAATTTTGTGGTGGATATAGTTCATGACTATCAAATATCTTTGAATTAGTTTTTGCATTTTGGGGATATATACTCGTAAGTGGGATAGTTAGAGTGATATACATTCTATCTTTAAACTTTTAAAGATATTTTTATGCTCCTTTCTAGGGGAAAGGGATGCACCAATTTACATTGCCATCAGTAATGAGTAATTTTAGCCATATTCTTCTTTGGACATCACCAACACTTGCTGGTTCTTGAAATTTGAATAATAATTTGAATTAGCTTGTATATTTTCCCATAATCTATTAAAATATTTAAAAATATTTAGAAAGTTTAAAAATATATACCTTGAGAGATAATTCTAGATATTGCAAGTATTACTTAATCTAAGGAATATTATATTGCTTATAGCTATTTTATTGCAATGAATGTTGTGTTTTCATGAATTATTTTATCATTTGACATCCTGCACTAGAGTCAAATACTAATATTTGCCTTTTAAAATATTTTATAGGACTAATCATTAGCATCAGAAAAATTTTAAGTTTATAAAACTTTATAAAATTAAATTAATTAATTAAAACTTATTTTTTTGGTTTTCGAGTCATACCAGACAGCGCTCAGGGCTTACTTCTGGCTCTACTCTCAGAAATCGCTCCTGACAAGCTCGGGGGGGGGGGGGGGGGACGGGACCATATGGGATGCAGGGATTCGAACCACTATCCTTCTGCATGCAGGACAAACACCTGACCTCCATGCTATCTCTTCGGCCCAAAATTTAATTTTAATTTAATTAAAATTAAAAAAATTTAATTTAGTCTTCAAAGATATAAAAGCCAGAGACAGACAGTACATAGCTTAAAATGTTTTCCTTGCATGCAGCTAACCCTGATTTGACACTGGCATCACTTGGATTGGGCAAGACTGCTGTGCACAGAGCTAGGACAAACCCTTGAGTATTGCTGGCTGTTGCCAAACCCTCCATGCTCACCCCAAAAGAGTGGTAAATTGATTTATTTTGTATATTGAAAATTTATTAGTAGTACATCATCTAACATGTGAGTGCATGTTTGTGTGTTTATGTGTGAGAGACTAAGGACCTCATACATGTAAGTCAGGTCCTGTCCTACTGAGCTACCCCCACAGCCTTAAGTATTTAGAAGTTAGAGACGATATGAATTAGATGAGAAACATGAAATTCTATAGAGCTTCAGGGCTTAACTACTAAAGAGATGCTGTCTGCTCTCCATCAGTCTTTTTTTCTGGCTTCAAATTCAACTAGTATAATTGCATTAGCCACTGTGAGCATGTTTTCACTTTTATCAGGTAATTTTGATGGTTATCTATTAGCTAATGATTAAATTTAAGGTATTCATCAAAAATTTATAACTCCATGATTTACTAACTTGTTCATAATACAGTTATTTTAGAAATTAAATATTCAACTACCAATCCCATGACCATGGGGCCTTCCCTTCACCAGTGTTCCATTTCCCATCTACCACTCTATTCTGTCCCCTTGCAGGCACAAACAAATTTACTTCATATTCATTGTTATGACACAAAGGCAGATGTAATCATCAAAACTTATCAAGAGGGGTCAATTTGAAATAATTGTTATATTTCTCCATGGTTTTCCTAAAGTCATTATCTGGGCAATTGTTGATTTGCTCACTGATCTTGGTAGATTTCTATGTAACTTTCACATCAGATTTCCTGTGATACTACTGGGTTGCCACTACTATGACATTTTAGGTGTTGTGTGGCTATAAGTTGCCGCACAGTCCAGCATCTATATATCTGAAACAAATTTGGTGTTTTGATAATTTGATAATGAGATGTTTGTGGAATTGGGCCATTTCTTTTGGAGGGTGTAGGATGTGGTTCTGGACTGCTGTGGTTTTATGAATAAAGTCACCTTATTCTGAGAATGCCACAGAGCTATTAACTCAAACCAGATTACCTGGGAAAAGTTGGAAGCCATTATTATTATTATTTTACTATTATAATTATTATTATTATTATTATTTCGCAGCTTAAGAGGAACTGGGCCATGTTTCAGCCAAGAAGGTGATGAATGTGGAAGTTGTTGGGGTAGGTGTGTGTGTGTGTGTGTGTGTGTGTGTGTGTGTTTGGTCATGGTGGGTTGTGGAATTCGTCCAATTCCCATTCTGAAAATATCCAAGGTTTTAGAACTTAGTCTGATCCTACTTGAGACGTTCCAGCTGATTATATTATTTAAGTTAAGTAAGTTGAACTTAGCGATTTCTGTCAGAGGCAGTCAGGTGTGGTATTGGGCTCCTATGGTTTCAAGAAGAAAAAAGAATTGGCTCCCATTGATTCTGGGAATGCTTCAGAGGTCTCAGCCCAGCCCAGACTACTTGGAAAGAGTTGGCACTCATTATTTTCTTTTTCTAAGCTACTCATTTTTATGCTCTAGATGAACTAATTTGCCTTGTCATTATATAATGCTAAATTAATTTGGTGCTGCCCTATTTGGGTAGAACTAGAGGATATATTATTAAGTAAAGGAAGGGCAGAGAAAGGACATACACATAAGATCATCTCTTATGTGTAGTATATAGAAAAACAGGACTAGGAAAATGCCAGTTATCAAAGGGAGGATACCTAGATTACCATGGACTCTATATTCTATAAATGTTAGAACAAGGAAGGAAAAAATTGAGCCACGAAGTAAGAAAAGGTAGATAGGATGTAACAGGGCAGGGATAAGGAAGAGGTCTCAGATGCATCAGTGGGTAGAGATTTGGTAAACACATCTAAACTGTTGCCTTCTGTAAATGATGGATACCTATAAAATCATCCTTTCCTTATAATTTTGAGTTAATTAGCACAAGTATCCTTAATTAATTAACTCTACCCTCAGGAGATTTATGTTAAATTCTAGCTAAAAATAAGTGGCAGGTAAAGCAGCAGGGAGCCAGAAGCTTGGCTGGCTCAGTAAGTTCCAAGAGGCTGTTCAACCTCCCTGGCCAAAATGCACTTTCTCCCATGACTCTATCTGGTTTCTTATGCAAAGTTCTGGCTACTGACCCATTCACTCCAGGATTAGTATGAACACAAACATGGCAAATACTATGAACTACAGGCTGAAACCTCTATGAAACCAGCAACCCCCACAGAATGGCCATAGGGTGGTGCCCAAACAGGGACTTGAAAACTTCAGAACAATTAGTGGGGTAACAAATTTCTTGGGATACTGAATAATAAAACCAGTATAGCTATGTCAGTCTCTTCTTGCTGCACTGAATGTGCTATAGCCTCTACTGGAGTATTAGTTTTCATAATTCCTTTCTGAGTTGCCTCAAGCTACTCTGGGGTATCCATCAACATTTTTAAGATGAACTGAATGTGGTATATCCTTTAAAATTCTCCTGTGCACATTCCCCAAGAAGGGGAGAATACTTTTATAGTAGTGAAGAGTCCTTGCTCAAAAGACTTTCCAAAAGCTGGTATTGAGCAAGTAGAATAAGCAAAATTACATTAAAGATGCCTGAAAAATGTGTGCAGGATTCAAGAGTAAAGAATTCTCACTTAAAACACTTGTCCTCGGTTAGTACAGGACCTGGCAGGATGAGGAAGGATCAGGGAGGAATAAACCTGTGTTGGCAATCCCAGTCCTAGGTACTGTTAAATAGTTTAATGTTTGGAGTGGTTACAGATTCATTTGCAGAAGTGACACTAAAGAAGATGTTTCTTTTTACCAGAGCTATTATGAGATACAACCCTAGGAAGTTTTTGCAGCATTGGAGATAGGAAGACTTGCGGAGTTTGATATAATTAAAGGAGAGAAAGATGCAGAAGCTGCTATTGTGCCCAGGACAGAGGAAATACCAGTGAAAGGCAGCCACTTTGCTTCCAATCCACATAGGTTCCATCAATTCAACCTTTAGCCTCAACTAGCTGAGGTCCTCTAAGGTGGGACAGAACCAGGCAGTAAAGAAGAGCAAGCTGACACTCAAAACAGTGTCCCAGATGCTGGTGCCTCTTGCCCTTCTGCCAAAGGTACGCTGTGAGAGGCCCTTAACCAGCTGCATGTTATTGAGGGCACTAATCAACTATATATGTGTGAATGTGTGTATGTCTGTCCATGTTGAATCAAAACCTTGTTCTCTATCCCTCTAAGATCTTCTTTTTGACTTTGGAGCGCTCCCCTTCTGTATCTTTTAAGATTCTAAAATCACTGTTTACAAGTTGAACTGATCACATGAACCAACTTCTTTGAATAGATCTTTGACCAGTGATTCCCATCAGCAGTCCCAGGAGATCATCATCTCTCTGTCTGCTCTTCAGCGACAGATTACTTTGTTAGACAACCACTATTCAATATTTCTCCTATCCATGGGTCTTTTTTTAACAAATAGAAGAGGGTAAAATGATAGACACTTGTAAAATCACTTTTTATTTTTTCCTTTCACCTTTTCTGAGTTAATTATCACAGGTACCCTTAATTATGTTAACCCTGTACCTCAGATGATTTATGTTAATATATGGCTAATAAAAACAGCTCAGGGGAGAAACAGAGGTATAAAAGAACAGTATGTAAAAGCAGCAAGAACCGCAAGAGAATAGTGAAAGAGCAACAGCAAGCAAGAAATCAGCAGAGCAAGAGCAAGTTCCTAGAGGCTATTCAACCCCCCTGGCCCATTCTGCACCTTCTCTTGTGACTCAGTTTCTTTCTTTCTCAGGCAACACCCCTAGGTGCCAACCTATCCATTTTAGGGTCAGCATGAACCCGAACATGGCAAATACTGCAAAGTACAAGAGACTGGAAGCAGGTTGTAGGCAGCAGCCATCAGCCCCAAGAAACCAATGAGCCAAAGTTCCCCCATCAACAGAACCAACAACACTGGAAGTAGGGGACCAAACTACAACAAAGTTAAAAACGTCTATATCAAGGAAACAGACAGGAAAGTTGGAAGGAATTTAGGGACACTGGTGGAAGGAAGTTGATACTGGTGGTTGGATTGATGGTGAAATGTTGTATATCTGAAACTCTATTATAATTGATCTAATAAATCACAGTGCCGTAAATAAAAATAATTTTTTAAAAAAGTAAATATGGGGCTAGAGTGATAAGAAGGTAGGGTGTTTGCCTTACACACAGTTAAGCTAGGATCAATTCCCCTGTGCCCCATACCGTCCTGTGCGTTCAAAGATTGATACAGAAGTAGGAACCCCTGAGCACTGATCTGCGTCATCCCAAACCATAAAAAAAGATAAAAAAAAAATATCTAGAGCTCCTTGCATGCAGCAATTCGGGTTCAATCACCGGCAACTCATATGGTTTTCCGAGGCTATCAGGAACAAGTTATGAATGCAGAGCTGAGTGCTGACAACTAAGTGCTGTCGGGTGTGGCCCCAAAACAAAACAAAACAACAAAAAAAATCTAGTACTGCCCTTATAAGGGTATAACTGTGTTCTCATCTACTTATTATTCATATCACATGTGATGTCATTTGGTAAACCAGTTTCTCTTTATGATGCTATTTGGCCTTTGCAAATGTGCTGCACAACTGTTTCTCAGTGAGCTTCTTCTCACTGGAAGGTAAAATTGATCTGGATTGAGTTAAGCACATCAATCACCTGATAGTAGACATGACTTTATTTTTTCTGTTTCAAATACAAGGCTTATATTATTAGGGATACATTCTGTGTTAAACTAGTAAATTTACTTACAATTGTATTTTCATTCTCCAGAATTTGTTTTTAGGGAATAGGTAAAGCTTCAGCAAGACTTAATATTCATATAACTGTCTCCAGACCTTTTAGTAAGAATCAGTAAAATATGTCAATATTTTTATTTTATTTAACCATCACAAGTTTTTTTTTTTTTTTTTGGTTTTTGATTTTTGGGTCACAACTGGTGGCATTCAGGAATTAGTCCTGGCTTTGCACTTAGAAATCACTCCTGGCAGGCACAGGGACCATATGGGATGCCTGGATTCAAACCACCATCTGTCCTGGATCCATTGCGTGCAAGGTAAATATTGTAATGTTCCGCTATCTCTCTGGCCCCTATTACTATATAAGTTTCTATTAAAAATCTCATAAATTATTTAAAAAGTGTGTAAATAAAAATTCAACAGTGCTTGGGAGTTACTATCCTACCTCTAGCAATTATAACAGGCTATAGAGATGAATGGAGATGATGTTTGCAAACCTATAAATATGGGATACATGAAATCTCATAAAATAAAATCTCATAAAATCTCATAAAATCTCTGAAAATGAAATTTATATGTAAAAGCACTTTTAAATGTTAGCAGTATGATTTAGTCTTTTTCTGAAACATAACTAAATTATAGTGTGATTAGCTATATTTTTATATTTTAAATGTTTCAAAAAATAAAACAAGAGGGTTAGGCATGAAATGTGACCTTTCAAAAAGATGTAATGTAATCCAAATTTCCAAGGGGCTTTTACATTTGGGTTTGTTGCAAAGTGTGTCATTTGGTTCTAAAGGAATTAAAGTAGTCAATTGTCATTATTAGTGCTAGGCTTACTCAAAAGTAATGGTGTATGCTATTAATGAATCATTGCTCCAAAACTAATTGAGCTAGAGAAGTAAATGGCACTGTACATATTCTCAAATATAATCACAGAGGCTAGTACCAAACCATAAATGTTATTGATTTGTACATTTTTTAAAAATTGAATTCAAGATGGCAGTGTCTTCTAGAGGGGAAAATGACATGATTAAGAAAAGTCATTTTATTTTCAATTTAAAAATATACCTCAGACTGCAGAGAGCATGAGATATGCATATTAATATAGTTGTAAGGCTCGGGAAAGCAGAAAAATAGCATTTTCTGTGCAGGTAGCAAAATAAACATTATGATTATTTGCTGTGTTGAATACATTGATCAAAACTTCATTGGGATTTTAAAACTTGGGATTGCTTTTATCTAATTTTGTAAATAGTACACATTTGCCACAAAAAATTGGTTTCAGGGACTTGCGTGATAGCATAGCAGTAGGGTTTTTGTGTTTGCCTTGCACGAGACTAATGCAAGATGAACTGATGCAGGATGGATGCTGGCGTCCCATATGGTCCCCCAAGCCAGGAGCAATTTCTGAGGGCACAGCTAGGAGTAACCCCTGAGCATCACCAGCTGTGGCCCAAAAACCAAAAAAATTGGTTTCAGTATTTATTCATGAAGAATAAATTTAGTATTTATTTATTCACGTTTGAAAAGAATGCCCCATTTTGAACTTGTGGCATATATTGCAAGGCTGAGGAGGATGTTTTAACTGAGACACTCCAACGAACTTCCCTCATTTCATCTATAGCTTTTTTATTTATACCCTTTCTCTATCATCAGTAGGCAAAGCAGAGAGAAAACTTTGTGTTTTCTCATGTAAGTTTGTCCTTGGTAGTTATGCAGGCAATGGTGGTGCATAAAGTCATGTTTCTTTCATTAATTATTGTAAAGAACTTTTAGCTGCATAAATTAGTCAACCAAATATTGCTTTCATGGTTTCTTCTGAAGTTGTTTCAAGATGCTATCTTCTTTCTCATACCTCTTCCACCCCCCATCCCACACACACACATACACACACACACCCTCAACTTGCTAAACACATCAGTCAGATATGTTGAAAGTTATTTTATATTATGTCATTAAAATATAGCTACAAGTATTTTTAAAAATAATTAAAATTTGAGAAATATTTATAAATAATAACTCTAAAACTAAATATGATGATTTCTTCTAAGCAGTAGCCAAAAGTTCCAATGGCCAATGTTGTAAGATTCAAGCTCTGGACCCAGAATTGAAGTATTGCTTGTAGTCACTGAGGTTATGAAGGCATGGAGATTATATGGCACCAGGATTGAAGCTGGGGTCTTGCACCCCAATTCCTGAGCTAGCTTCTCAACTCTACAATAAAAGTTTTCAAAAAGTTGAATTTCAGAGTGTTATTCACTCACTGGTTCTTAACCTTATCAAACATAACTCTATTTTTAAAATATTTGTGAATGCCCACTTGTAATCTTGTAATGAAAGTGCACATGTTATAATCTACCTACAAATACACAATTAAAATATTGATCATATAAAACCTTGATTGTAACATATGGAAATGTACCTTAAGTCAATGTTTTTTAATACACAGAATGTTATCTGTATTTCTGCTAGATGAACTTTTGGAAGTTGTTGGATGTTTATACTGCTGTGTAGATTCACTGTGAATAGTGACATATAAATTGGTTTATTGTGGTAACACCATCACTGAATAATGATTTTCTGATTTAGTGGGTCTTTTGGGTAAATTTTCAGAGAAAGCAAAATACAGCCTTCATTTACTTTACATAGTAACTACATTTTTATACAGTAGCTTCATTTTTCTTATTTTTTGAGAATCAAGTTACATCAAAATGACAAAAATTCTCTGTACATATATATAAAAGTATCTTGTATTTAGAATCAGAAAATTATACACTAAATTTTGTTATTTGTGGATGTCCAATAGGACATTTCAAAACTGTAAGAACAGTCATTTTGCAGTTTTTCTGTGATTCCAACACGAAAGACATACCCAGATGCTGACTTCAAGAAATTTTGGTGCTATCCATAATTACAAAGTGAATGCTAGTGTCTTTACAGAATTTGCCCAATTTGAGTGGACTTTTAAAATATTAAATTGTAGGCATGAATATGCCCTCTGGTATGAATTTATTACATTATTATTATTGCTAGAACATTTAATGTGTTTTGATTCACAGTTTACACGTAATAAATTTAAGACCAAATTTACATATTAAAATTATTAAACTAGAACATAAGCAAAATAACATCCAAACACCAACCACTTAGCTATCAAAACAACTATTTGGCAGAGCAAGTAAAGAATTATAAAGAAATCAATCAGAAAACACAACAGCCAGGAGCTGGAGAGATAGCACAGCAGCAGGGCATTTGCCTTGCATGCAGCCAATCCAGGACGGATGGACTAAACCCGGCATCCCATATGGTCTCCCAAGCCTGCCAGGAGAGACTTCTGAGCACAGAGCCAGGAGTAACTCCTAAATGCTGCCAGGTGTGACCCCCAAAACAAACTCACACAAAAAAACAACAAACTGCAATAATTTCATTTTTCAACCAGGTGTTTTGGCACTGCACATTGACCTTGTAATAAGCCTAAAGCTGCACTGGGCTGGGTACAGTCCCAGGTCTGACACAGATTAGTTATGGTACTTTGATAAATTGCTTACTACTATCTCAGTACATTTTCCTTATCTATAAAATGGAATAAAGCTAAAACTCTATGCTTTGTTATATGGACACATTAGTACCACATGTGAAAATATTACACTTAGATTTGACAATTTGTATTGTCAAAGGTATTTTCCATCTGTATTGTTAGGTCTCTATTTGTTACACTTTCTATATCTTTATTGCCATTCTGGCAGTCTATGTTTACTGAAGGCTTTTAAAAATTGAAGGAAATAAACAGTTTAGAATGTTGAACCTAAACTAGGAAATAACCAATCTACAGGTTAGTAAGTAGGTATCCTGAAAAGTATATGGCTCTACGTAATATATCAATACGTGTAAATATTTGTTTTCATTGTTTTTCAGGGGTGTTGGCCACATATTGGGACTTACTCCTAGATCTGGGTGCAGGGTCTTAGGAATAGACCTGGGTGGTTCTTGGGAAATTATATGATGCCAGAAAACTGGGGTAAGCAGGATTCAAGGCAAGCACCTTAATCCTGTACAATCTCTTTAGCCATCTCTGGGTCTAATATAGTTGTAATTGGATATATATAATGATAATTGGACAGGCAATATTTTTTTAGCTCATTGATTCTCAAAGTGTAGTTTAGATACTCCTCTGGGACCCTACCTCCTTTTCTGGATGCCTATAAGATCTGAATGTAGGATTTCTATGAGGTTAGATTTTTCTAATAATTTACTGAGACCTCATGTGCCTTTTCATTTTCTCTCAGTGTAAAGTTGAGTTTTTTTTCTCTAGAAGTTACATGACATTGCAAATTATTAGATTCTGGTAATCTTTTTTTTTTTTTTTTTTTTTTTTGGCTTTTGGGCCACACCCAGCAGTGCTCAGGTTACTCCTGGTTGTCTGCTCAGAAATAGCTCCTGGTAGGCACGGGGGACCATATGGGACACCGCGATTCGAACCAACCACCTTTGGTCCTGGATCGGCTGCTTGCAAGGCAAACGCCGCTGTGCTATCTCTCCAGGCCCTAGATTCTGGTAATCTTTTAAACATTAGGAAATGCAACATTTAAGACTAAGTTAACTCTTAATGCTGACTATATATATGAATCTCAAATATATCTTTTAATATCTAGAATAGTATGCATTAATAAATGTAGAAGTGAGGGTCTTTATTCATTGTTAAGAAATGAGACTAAAACATTTGTGTATCATTGATTTAGATGATTCTTAAATTCTCTCCTAAAGAACTGACACAATTGGCTTTGTTTCCTTGTCTGTTTATTTCCAAGTTTTGTTTGGAGCTTCATCCAGGTAGTTCTCATTCTGTCTTCTCTTTAGTTCTTAGTGAGTCATTTGAACTTATGTTTAAATAGTCTCTTCTTCCTAACAGAATGGTTACAACAAATGCACAGTTACTTCAGCTCCTCTAGCTGTCAATACATGCTATTTTATTCAGTGATGATCTGCATTCTTCTGGTGCATGTAATCTTCAAAATGCCAAAAGTTGCCTCCTTTCCATCTGCGCTCACAAAGCTCATGGCCCCTTAAGAATTTCAGTGAAGCAGTGGATGGATTTTATAATCGTTGCCTTTTTTGGGTGAAAGGAAATAACTTTCAGGGATGTATGAATTAAAGTAATGAGAATGTTCTGCAAAAATAATCAACTCTATAGGCTTTTTATATATTAAACCTTAACACATTCCTGGCTACTATAATCCATTGCCTTGGCATTTATTGAGCAGGCTACATGGTATATAAAGACTGCTATGATATATATCTCATGATATATACCACATGATATATATTATACATTTTATATAATATATTATATATCACACATTATATAAACACCCTAAAATAGAGAAATAACTTTATAAACCAGGCTTCTTTTATTTTTCTTTTAAATTTATTACATAATATTAATTTTGAAAGGCTTATTTCTTTATATGTTTTAGTCAAGTATCTAGATGGTTGTATTATTTTTGAAATAATATTCATATCTTTTGCACATCTGACAGTACACTCTGCAATCTATTAATTTTACTTCTAAGCCAAAAAATTGTATTGGCCAGATTTTAACTGTTACCTCCCTCTCTAATTCTTTTTAGTCTTACCTCATATGTCAGTGCTACTAAAGAACAACTATTATATTTCTAAAAATTATTTTTCCCAGTGAGAGTCTTTTGCCAGTACCCGATTTGTAAATGACTTACTTTTAAAAAGAGTTGTCAGAACTTCCAATCGGTAGCACTTCTCTAGGTCTCTGAAGAGGGACCCCTGTGTTTTCCCTGCTAATGACACTAGGAAATACATAGAACATTTCTACTGTGCTGTTTCAAGAAAGAACTAGGACCTACTGGAACCTTGTGCAAAGGTAGTAAAATCTTGGGGCCGGCGAGGTGGCGCTAGAGGTAAGGTGTCTGCCTTGCAAGCGCTAGCCAAGGAAAGACCTCGGTTCCGATCCCTCGGTGTCCCATATGGTCCCCCAAGCCAGGGGCAATTTCTGAGCGCTAAGCCAGGGGCAATTTCTGAGCGCTAAGCCAGGGGCAATTTCTGAGCGCTTAGCCAGGAATAACCCCTGAGCATCAAACTGGTGTGGCCCGAAAAAAAAATAACAGAAAAAATAGTAGTAAAATCTTGAAAGTTAAGAAGACCTTGAACACATCTGCCTCTACTTAAAATTTCATAGTTATCTCATTAAAAAAAAATCTCCCAGAAACCAGCACTTAGTTACCTAATTCAACATTTTTTTCAACTTCTTAGTCGCAGAAATATTTTATGCAAGAACATTTCTGAATAAATCCTAGGACAGATCATCATTTGGGGGATATAGAACATGAAGGAAAATTTCATCTAAATAGTTACATTTTTATCACATTTTTGATTGCCAACTTCTTCCCAAACCCATTTGTTTCAGCACCACTGAGCCTGAAACTGATTTTATACTCAACTAGAGGTTAAGAGTGGATTTTTCTGGCAGGAGCTATATGATCCACATGGTTTTGTTTGTTCAGATGAAATAGTATTGCAAGTATTAGAATGCAAATGTATGACGGCTTTTGTTTACTGCTGTGGGTGAACTTGTTCTGAATCACACTTCTACCTATTCAATTTTTAATATTGAGAGTTAATTAGTTAGCCAATGGGGAACTGGTGATACTAATTTTTAACATCTGGAGAATCAATATAACTTCGAAATACATTTGAGCGAAGGCCATTTTTAACAAAAGGAAGGGGCAATTTAGGGTGAAAAAAATGAAAGCATTGGAACATGTTTATTTTTACTTATTTATTTATTGGATTTTGGGCCACACCCTGCAGCGCTCAGGGGTTACTTCTGGCTCTGCACAGTAATAACTCCTGGAAGGATAGGGGGACCACAAAGGGTGCCGGAGATGGAATCCAGTTGGGCCGCATGCAAGGCGAGTGCTCTGCCTGCAGTGCTGGCTCCGCCCTGGAACATGTTTACTCATTTCGACCCTGAAACATGTTTAACTGAATACATTTTTGAATTTGGATCACAAATGGCAAGGTTTTTCTTTTATGTCTTTTGGTGTGGAAATAATAATCAGCAAATGTGTATCAGAATGTATCTGTGTAACATTGAATTATTTTCCCAAGGAAAGGATGTACAATAGAATTCATTCACTTCAGAGTCACAGGAAAGAATTCATCCACTGTTAACTCTCTAATTGTCCCATAACCAAAACTTGAACTTTAGAGTAATTAAGTTCTAGTTGAATAAATGTTTGTTAGATATTAAATATATCTGAGATACCATGTTTCCCCAGAAATTCACGAAGGCAAACATATTAACTAAAGAAATGATGCTCCAGAGAATTAATTTATCTCCTAATTGTGCAGCTATCTTAGTCACAATTCTTTCCTTGAATGGCCCTACCAATTGTTTTTAACTATAATAGCATTGCTTTATAAAAATAAACTTTAGAATTCCAAGGTTATGTGTTACGTTATCATCAGGGGAAAGTTTGTTTCTTTTTTTATATTTATTATTATTATTATTTGCCATCTCTGATCATGCTCATACTTCTGACCCTCTACTCAGGAAAGTTCTTAGATCCTAAGGGACTCTGGGAAATAAACTGACAAAAAGCAAACACCTAATTTTGATAAATCAAAAAGTTAAACCAAAGAATTATTAGTATATAATGGCAGTATTAGTAACTGAGTTTTCTGATGTCTCTTTCTGGATGGAATTTGTGCTTATTACCTTTCTCTTACCGATTATAATTTTATATTAACAAAAAAAAGAAGTGTTTTTTTGTGCATATTACTTGTTTGCTTACTTTGAGCCACACCTGTTGGTGCTCAGTGCTCCCTGTTCTGTATTCAAGGATCACCCCTGGTGGAGCCAGGGGAACATATGAGATTCTCAGTATCAAACCCTGGTTAAACACCCTACTTGCTGAACTATTTATCCAGGCTTTTTTGTAAGTTTTAGATATGTTTTTCTTTTTGAGCTGAAGCAATAGTATACAGCAGATAGGGCATTTCTCTTGCACATGGTTAAACTGAGTTTGATCCCCCAACGTCCCTTATGGTTCTCTAGGAGTGATCCCTAAACACAGAGCCTGGAGTAAGTCCTGAACACAGCTGGGTGTGATCCCAAAACAAAAATATATCTAATTTTCTTTCTCCTTTTTACTAATAATGTTATTAGTGATAGCTGGTGAATTCTAGAGAAGCCCAATAAGCTGTAGTGCATGCTTTGCAGGCAGAGGCCTGGGTTTAATCCTTGGCACTACATATGATTCCCTGAACACTACCAGGAATGATTCATAAGCAACAGGCCCCTGAGCACCTCCAGGTATCTCATATTGCCTCTTGCTCAAATAAGAAGAGATTGATTCTGGTAATTCAATAGCATAAGTTTTCAGCATCATATAACTCTAAGAATATATAAATATTCTCTAGTAATGTTGTAAAATACTGTCTCTTACAAGCATATTACTAGGATCAATTTTGTGTAATTTGATATTATCCGTGGAGCTTAGAATAAATGCTATATATCTTTTTTCTATAGTCTTAACACTTTAGAACTTTCATACATAAATGATCACCTATTCTAATTCTTGATATGGATGATTTGCAGTGAATATGTTATATTGCTCATTTCACTTAAATTCCACTTTCAGCAGTACTAAAAGACTTGGATTTGTTTCTAAAGACTCAATCAGCTTCTCAGCAGGGGAGTATCTTTAAGATTTACCTGATGGACTCAAAACAGTTTCTACATGAGTTCCAATGTTCTTGGTTTCATTAGATATTTCTTTAGAGAAACCACTGCAAGAAAACAAGTATCCTTTTCTCATTAAAACATCTTGAACTATTTTTCTATGCTTTTGGGTCATGAAAACTCCAAACATATTTTGTCAAACACTCTTGCTTCGACTTTGAAATCCATGTGGATAGCTAGGGAAAAGTAATCTGTATGTTTCTAATTAATTTACACTTAACTCATCAGAATGTTTTTTTTCTAAGAGCTATTTGATGTGTAAGACCCCTTATGAGCCTTTCAAATATGGCTTCTAAGCATTTTTCCTTTGAACCAGAAAGCTCTTTTTTTTTTAAGCCTGAAGCAAATGGAATTCAATTCTCAAAAGGCTTAGTTTGGTTCAGAAAATTGTTAGACACACACAATTTGAAAAAGCATGTTTTCTTACATAAGTAGATTAATGTAGTAGGTGTTGTGAATTAAAGGACATTTTATGTTATTAGGCAAGATTTTATTTAAAATGGCCAAAGTGCTAATACATTTGTTAAGTTAGCATTTTTCTGAGAAAGCAATGCTAAATACAGTCATATGAATGGGCATAAATATTCTGTAGAAAATACAAAGGACTGAAAAATTTTATCTCAAAAATATTGATCTTTACACTGGTCTTCAAAGTCTGACTAAAGGGTTTTTAATATTATCCCTCTGATTTCAATGCTCAAGTCAGTGTTGTACATGTTAGAGTCATAGGTTGGCATTGCTTCTCTTACGTCTTACATGGAGCTACTAAAAATCGTGACTACTGCAGTGAAATATAGTAACAAATTGGGAGCATAACCACCGACAATGTACCAGGCATGTAATGTTTTATTAGGTTTGCATAGACCAACTGCATATGTCTTTATATTTTTATCTAAATTCCTTCCTCGATAGTAGTTTTATATGTACATTTTGTTCTATATCTAGTAGCCAATAATTTTAAAATATTTACATTGATTTTACAAGCCATTGTATCATATATTCCTGGATTTTTTTAAATTATTTTTTTATTATTTTAATTATGACAACAAAGATGCAAAGAAAGAGGACCGGGTAAAGTTACAGTGGAAGCCCAATCACCCATAAACAGAGTTCTCCGTAGTCCCATCGATGATATCCCAGCCTTGAACTTTCAGCCAAAGAACACTAATAGAAACAGAACTGAACACCTGTACAATACAATTACTTTGTCCCTCAAATCCCCAGTTGTAGTACATACTATTTCTTAGCAGCACACAATATAATCTAAAGACATTAGACCTATGTAACTCCCTAAACATTGAGGGCAACGTATATTTCTCTAGTTCCATGCACCTGCTAACTAGTTTAGGTTAACATCAAAAGTTTTAGTGGCTTGTTTTTCTTAAGAATTGGAATCAAGGGAACATAGTAAAAAATGGTATTAAAGTGGCATTTGTTTGCATAGGCCCACCAAAACATAAGGGACATGGATTTTTTTTAACCTATTCATTGTAGCTAAAGGTTTTTTCTTTTGGAGGGGCCACACCTGGTGATGCTAAGGGGTTACTCCTGGCTATGCACTCAGAAATCACTGCTGGCTTGGGGGATCATATGAGACGCCTGAACCGAGATCCATTCTGAATCAGCCACGTGCAAGGCAAATGCCCTACTGCTGTGCTATCGCTTAGCTCCATGTAGCTAATTTCTTTTAAAGAAGCTTCTTGCTAACCCATGTACAGTGTACATGTAGAGAAAATAATGGCGCTTTTCATAGATGTGCTCTCAGAATCCTTAGATAATGTTCTTGTGATTTTTCCCTACAGTTTAATCAGATCCCTTTTAATTCAGACACATATAAATATTCCTCATTTTTTGTACTTTTAGTTAATGATTAGAGATTTTAGCTTGTTCAAAGACCATTTTTAGTTTATAGAGAAGAACATATAGTAGTTTTCCTATAATCACCACTGAATTTCTTGTGTAGTATACTCAGCTTTACAGTTTAACAAAAAAATTATTGACTCCATGACTTACAATCATGTAAATAATAGTTTCAGGTAAACAACATTTCAACACTAGACCAACCATCAGTGTCAATGTTTTTACATCAATATGGTTTTTTGTCCCTATCTAATGCCCACCTTCTTGGAAATCTTATTCTTTTGATTTAATTGTTCCAGCTTGGCTCACAAGAGTTTACTATATAAGTTATTGCTATTAGAATTTTGACATGATTATCTCACTTCTATATCACTGAGGTCAATGTTATATACCATACTCTTATGCAATTACAGTGATCATATAATTTCTCCAACTGAATACATATAAGCCATCTAAATATCATATGTTTTTATTATTGTGACAACTTTATTTTAGTCTTCTAGAAAAAACTTGTTAAAAATAACATGATGGGGGCTGGAGCAGTGGTGCAAGTGGTAGGGCATTTGCCTTGCACATGCTAACCTAGGATGGTTTGATCCTCGGCATCCCATATGGTCCCCCAACCAGGAGTGATTTCTGAGCGCATAGCCAGGAGTATCCCTGAGCATCACCGGGTATGGCCCAAAAGCCAAATAAATAAATAAATATAACATGAAATCCGAGAGTATTTTAGCATAATATATAGACAAGTGCACATTCTATAGAGTCCAAAATGCTTTTGTATAGAAACAGATATTATTTAACTTTTGAAAAATATTGATGTACAGCTAGGACAAAAACAAAACTATTTGTATCTTAATTTTTGAGATTTTTTTTGATGATTGATCATTTATTAGTTTTGTTTTTTTTAATTTTTTTTATTTAACCAACTTTATTACATATATGATTGTATTTGGGTTTCAGTCATGTAAAGAAAACCACCCATCACTAGTTCAACATTCCTGTTACCAATGTCCAAAATCCCCCTCCTCCCATTTTTGAGATATTTTTATAAGAAATATAAATATTTTATCAAGGAAATGCTATATATATGTTTTGAAATGAAAAAAATTCAAAATCCACTGTTAATCTCATCACTGACACATTTGATACTTGTCAAATCTATATCTCTGAAAAATTCATAAAAGTATGCACATTTGTATTGTACTTTTGATGAGTTTATAATTGGATTATAATCTTAATTCCAAAACCCCCCATTTTTCCCTATAAAAGCCTATAGAACTTTTTTCTCCCAATTTCCTCTTTGGAGTTTAGAGCCTGGTCTATAAAATGAAGTCTAGAAACTTCGAACACTGTAATACTCAACATATACGTGGGAGCAGTGTCCAAAATTCATGAAAAAGGAGCAACACAAACACTTGACAACACATTATACCACAAAGAAAACAGCAACAACAGAAACAACAGCATTAAGAGAACAGGTATGTAATCAGACTTCCAAAACAAAGGCCCACAATAATCCCTTAGAGTTCGTATACAGGAACACAAGTATAGAACACCAAGGGAAATCACGACTGCAATGGCAACATACCATAACACTATGTTTTAATGCCTTTATCTTACTATATTTTAAATAACCTCTCAGCTTTTCTGTCCACAGGCGCCCTTGGATACAAAGGGCGGACAAACTAAGATGGCAACTAGGGATACCACACGAGATACCATACATTGCATGCACTACGAGAGGGCCACGAGAAAACTCTCTAACACATACTTTATCTCTAGGTTATAACTTTTTTTAGGAATTGAAGCACGTGACCAGTCAGACCACCGAAGCAGTGCCTGCGATGTACAGACTTAAACTACAGGCTCTATTCTTCGAACACATTCAACCTAACCAGCATTCCCTTGCTATTCTCTCCTCTCTTCTCACTACTTTTTTTTTTTTAATTCTATTCTTCTCTTTACTTTTTCCCCTTTCTCTTCTCCTTTTCTTTCTAAGGTATTTTCTCTTTTCTCTCCCTGCATACCCCTCCCATATACCTTCCCCTGTCTCCCCTCTGGAAATCCAACTATCCCTTCACCCCTCAATTCCATCCAGATCTCCCACCATATTAAAACTCTTCACCCTCAGTCCTTAATCTATTAGGCATCAAGACCGACCTCCTACCCAACGAACCAGTACCCAGCACCCAGGCGAGGGGACACCCAGTCAAACCCACACCTCGTCTCCTGCAAGAAAAGACAGCCAACTCTCTGCGGACTCATGCAGCCTTCCCTACCAACTCCCCCTAACGTGGACTGTTTCTTGAAACCGGACCTAGGTCCAAAAGTATCCCCAACGCAAGAACTCTTCCAAGACCTCCCTGCCGCAAATTTTTACCAATCTGAAGAAGGTCAGGGGGTGTGATAGGAAGATGCCTGGGAACCCACACACCACAAGAAAAACCCAAAAGACAATGGGAAAAACTGTACCTCCAACATAGGCATAAGACTGGTAATACACCACCTCTTTACCTGCTCTCCCCCAAATGTAAGGTAGTCTTTTGCACCACTTTGGTCCTTTAAAAACCTCACTAACTCACTTTAATTTTTTTTTAATTTTTTTAATTAATTAATTTATTTTTTAAATGTTTGTCCTACATATACATTTGTGAGCACATACATTTTTATTTCCTTTTTTTTTTCCTCGTTTTTGGGTATGTGACCTGTTTCTGTTATCCCCTCTGTCCACCCACAAATACACCGACATTATAATGTTGCACCACTTCCCCCTGCAAAGGCACACCAAATAAAGGGGAAATCTTACATATAAAAAAAAAAGAGCTCTTATCTACTAGAGATGGGAACTCATAGTTGTTTACAATACAGGGATATCTCCTACCTTGAAAATATGTCATGTGGAATCAACTTAGACCTCAGGTGATTAGATACCATTCATCCAGCCTTGAACCCTGGATCCCAGACATAGAAAAGGCACAGTTCTTCACAACAGCGGCAAGAAACAAATCCCAGCCGAGACAGCCTTAATACTGCGGGGTCAACAACAAGGGCCAACTCTAACACGATATCCTGACAATGAGGAAAATGCGAACATCCTGACCTTAGAGCAGATTAACCTATCTTACCAGCTAATGACAAGACAAAACCAGAAGTCTTGGCACCCTTTGGTAGGTCCAAAAGCCAAGATCGTGATTTATAGATGACTGGCTGCTAGAACTACGACCAGACGGTATACATCTTGGGACCAAAAAAAAAAAAAAAAGCCCTAGTTTAGGGTTTGAACTATGACCTGCACAATAATCAGGATCCCCAGTCCCAAAGGTCCGGCAGAGAAAATTGTAACGGAACGGGGCTTTTGGAAGCACAAAGAAAGACGCTATCCTAGGTGCCACCCTAGGATCAGTGCAAAGACCAAGATCACCAACCACAGAAGATGGATTAAAATGACATGGAGGTAACAGAACCTCTAGAACCACAAAGACTGACTTCATCATAAGTCCCACCTCAGGATCTGTGCAGATACTGAGACCTCTAAACACAGAACAGAAGTCTTCCACACACCAAAACAAACAAACAAACAAACAAACAAACAAAAAACACCACCGGGAGAGTAAAGGTTCCTAAGCAAAGTCTAGAGTTGATCCCATGACAGTATGCTCCAAGGACGGAGAAACCCCATATCTCTTAGGCCAAGTGAATTCCTTTTCGAATGACCCCAATATTTACTGTGCCAGGGCAGGAGGGAAAAAATAAAAATACAAAAAGCACAAAACCTTGGTTATTATCTATATATTTTTTTTACCTCCATTTACTATTGTTATTATTATTTTTATTCACCTATCTATTTTGGTCAATTTCTCTGTTTGGGAGTGAGTATTGAAACTGTCCCCAATCATACTTATATTTTCTCTTCCTTTCTTTTCTTTCGTTATGTGCTATGCCATGTTTCTCATTTCAAGACCATGGCGTGTTTTTTTGTTTGTTTGTTTTTGTTTGTTTTTTGTTTGTTTTGCTTTTTTTGTTTGTTTGTTTGTTTGCCTGTTTTTTTTTTGTGGTGCTTATCGATATAGCTCGAGCCCTCACTGGATATTTGACACTTCTTTTGGTACTGGTGGAGTGATTCACCTTCTTTTTCTCCATCTCTCAAATCAATGATGAGAGCCTCTAGAAGGATTCCGCCCAGTTTCGGGGTTTTAGACCCTTACCCCAGTTTATTACTTTTCTCTTTTTCAAACAAAACCACGCAACTTGAACTAGCTAGTCCTGCCTCCAGTTAGAGGGGGAACTAAGGGAGGCATCAAGACCAAACAGGTGCAAGACTACTAAGTTGTGGGTTAGATACAGAGGGGACCACATATTCTAGCCGACCTGGGGTGAGGGAAGAGGAAATGGGAGGTAGGACAGAAATGGAGGTGTAGGGAGGACAATTTGGTGATGGGAATCCCCCCTGATTTTATGTAAATATGTACCTAAAATATTATTGTCAACACTATGTAAACCACTATGATCAAAATAAAAATTAAAAAAAAATGAAGTCTAAAATGTCATTTGCAATAACTATTAAAATAAATATATTTTCTTTGATGTTTGAATATCCTTGGCATATCTCTAGATGAAAGAACTTCTAAAAAGAACTCTTTTAAAGATATTACTTCCCTCATTTCCTTTGCCACCTCATCATGGAGACCTCATTTTTAGGCAGCAGCAATGATATAAGATGGAATGGTTCTGAAGCTCTGCCCAAAGCCAGAAAGACATATAAGAAGAATGTTTAGACATGATGTGCATATTTTGTAGTTTTATCCCCTGAAGAAAGTCATGATAAACATCAGGACAGGCTTTTGTTATCAGAAAATTTTTATCAGGAAATAGTATAGTCTATTTTGAATCAGTTTCTTATAGGATAAAATTCAAAGTATTACACCTAAAAAGGAAGTCCTAAAATGATGACCATTCAGCAGATCCAATTTGGCTAAAGTCAGAATTCAAATAAATAGGATTTTGTGAATGAAAGGGGTAGAAAGAGAATGGGATGGTGGTAGAGGAAAAGAGAGAAGAATTCAACATTTTTAATCTTTCATAATGGTTTCAAACATTTGAGCTGTCATTTTGTCTCACTGAGTGAGAAAAACTAAAAATATTATTTTCTAATAACTTATAACTGATGCAAACACCAATACCCTTTTTAATATTTAGCATACCAGAAATTAAATCTTGCTGCTATGAGATGTGTTATACACTTTTAGAGACTAATCATTTTTATTATTGTTAATTGTTAATTGCAGATCAGAATTCCCCCCTTTAAGTCTGCATATTCTTTAGTAAGTATAAGATTTCACAAAGCAATCACATAAACCAGTGAGTGAGCCAGGCTTGCTAAATGCCCATGTTGTGTAGCAGGTATGCTTTTATTTTGTTGTCCTTTCTCTGAACTCAAGGGTAGGTTGGGGGCATGTTATTGGAACTGCACCTTTCCTTCAGGTCAGCAGTTTTCTTCCAAAGACATAGTGCAGTCAATATGATTTTTCTCAGGCAACTGCTCTATTGGGAAGAATCATCCATATGTCTCAATGTGCTAGGTGTTGTACTTGCATAAGCTATTTGTTTAAGTTTTAAAACTGCCTTGAAATACTTATTGGTTCATGCTCTTGATGTAAAAGTGTTATAAACCCAAACAAAATACTTTAAAGTTTACTTTAAAATGGAAATATGTAACTAGGTTATTGAATTTTTATAACATGGTGCTTTTATTTTTCTTGTTTTATTTCCCCCCAGTGGAAAAGAACAAATATTTTTAATATTTTTTTTTTACCAAGAGAAAACTACTGTAAAAGAAGGCAGTCTGAAACCTAAAATTGAAAGGATAAATTGCTGTTTTATCATGTAAGTGTCTTTTGTAGGTTGAACGTGAAAAATATTTTTAATTTAAAAGGAAATTTGGAAATCTGAGCATGCTCACTGTACATAACTTTAGAATTATGAAACTCGTTTGATTTAGTAGAATGAACCTTCTCAACCTGAGGAGTACTTCATAAGCTCAGATGTTAGCACCCGATCACTTCCCAGTTGAAGAGCTTATAAAAAATGTGAAGTACTCTAATAATTTTAAATTACACTATATTGCACATTTTCAGGTCTCTGATCACCTCCAAATTCAAGTGCTTATAAAACTGCTCCCATAATTTTAAATTGCTATGTGCACAGTGATTTAAAATTGTGAGAGTGCTTCAAAGTTTTTAATAAGTGCTTTCATTTAGAAGCAAGTTGAGCAATACTCCAGTATAACTTCAAGAAATTATTAAGCTGATATAAAAATTTATCCTCTGGAAAGAAAATTACATTATGTAGAAAAAAAGAGCGAGGCTCCAAGCGAATATATTTGGGGATGAAGCATCAAATGCTCAGTAACCACAGGTAAATAAAATGAGATAATAGGGACCCGAGTAGAGTTAGTTTTGAGGGGGTGTTGAAAATTCTTACTCTTTGAAGTGAAAAAAATGAAATTGAAGGCTTTTTTCTTTCTCTTTCCAGAAATTTCAAACATGTAAACCATTTTTTTTCTTGAACTTATTAAATAAATGGCTTTGTTAGATTAAAAAAAAAAGAGTAAGATGTGGAGAGAGATAGAGATGACAGAGAGAGACAGAAAGAGACACACAGAGAGATATTATTGTTAAGGAAGTCTTTCTTTACTTGTTCTCTAATTAGCAAGTTAACATCTGGACATTCCTAACTGGTTAGCTTCTCATTTTTCAAAGACAAACAAAGCATGTTGTACATTGTACTCATGGATGAATCCAAATGTTTTTATTAAAAACAGAATTCTGTCCTAAACCAATGATTCTGTTTGCCCTACAGGAGATTTTAGATTTGTCTTCTGACTGAATATCATTAGTATTATAATGCACCAGTTAATTTTATTTGGAGAATGACACCTTTTTCTATAAATCTAGCATTAGCCCACAGGTTTGGGGTTAAACTATCTTTTTATGTGCCAGCTGCAAACAACATAGTTTTTATAGTTCGAGGTGATGTCTCTCCAACTGAGGTTTTCTTATCTTTTCAACAGAGAAAGCAAAATTTAAATTTGTACGTTTTGTTTGCTGTTCTCTCCCCACCCCCCAATAATCACCCTAATTGACCATGACCTGTCTCCTCCAACCTTGGCCTTAGCTCAGTGGTTCTCAAATAGTGGGGTGTGCCCCCCCAGGGGAGTGCTCGAGGTGTGTTTGACCTCGGCAAACATTGTCATAACAAGCTAAGCCCCATGTTTATGTCTCTGTATGTCTCTGGAGTTGAGAGTTGCTGAGTCCTGCTTCAAACCCCGCTTCCAAAACCTAAGCATTGCAAAATGTGCTCATTGCAGCTATTAATCCAGACATCACCTCTGATTAAAAAATCAGCTCAAATTATTTTATGTGTTTTTGTTTTGCAGGTTAAATGTTTTGTGTTTTTTTTTTTAAATAAAGATACTATTTACAGTTGAGTGGGGCAGGCACGAAAAATGATTTCTTCTTCCTAGGGGGGCATGACAAAATAATTGAGAAGCGCTGCCTTAGCTACACTTTTTATTTGGTCCTTTTTTAGCTACACTTTTTAGGTTAATGTCTGAAGTCATGTGGGTACGTGTCTGAATTCTTCCTAGTGTACAGGTAGCCTACATATTATTACTAAACTTCTCGTTTTGATTTTATCAATATGTCTGATGTTTGTTTATCTGTCCAGTCTCTGGGGGAACCCAGAGGGTATCAGATGATTTTCTCTACATCCTGACATAGACAGATGAAAGAGACAGAACTGACTGCTTATTTCAGTAGTTCTGTAAATAGCCCAAAAGAAATTAAGAGCTGAAGTCAGAATTAAAAACCAGCAGCTCTTTTGGACAGACTGCTGTCCTTATCTGTCCTTCCAAAAACCTCTGATAAAGACAGATTAAACCCTCACTCAGAAATCTTTGCTTTCAGTTTAGAGAGAGAAGATAGAAAGTGCCTCAGGAAATCAGCTCACAAAGATTGTTTTGTTCACTAACCCACCCTAACAATGCTGCCCCATTCTTTTTGTTCTCTAAAAACTCTTTGAGCAGGAAGGTTAGGAGGCAACTGACCTGGGTTCACTTCCCAGCTCTGTAGGGCCTGAGCAGCTCCCGCATCCTTAGGTTCTGGCATTGATCTGTCTGCTAGTTGGCAGAGTATAGTCAGGAGTAGCCCTGCCCCTCAACCATCTCAGTTTGGGAAACCTCCACAAAAATGAAAAGAAAAGAAAGGCAGAGAAGAGAAAATCTGCTTCTTGTGACCAAGCATACAGGCAAGGCACACTGAAGACTTGAGCTGCTCTGGTCCAAAACCTGCTGGCTTGTTGCTAGAAAAGCTTTTTCCATCCATTATCTGGATCAGCCCTCTGGATCTTTATGGTTACAGTTCATGAATCATTCTGGGGGATTATATTTACCATTGGGTCCTAAACCACTGTAAATGTATGAATACATTTTTTTTACTCTAGCATTATTAAATGTCACTATGTATCCAAACATTAGAAGTTGTTCTTCTTATCTCTTTTTTTTACTATGTAAATCTGACTTGAAAATAACTATTCTTATATTTTCTAAATGTAGAAGATCAATATTTTAAAGAGTAGTAGGGATATTAGACTTTCTGAAATGTAATGTCATACACATATACAAAATAAGGACAGAAAATATATCTGTGGAGTCTTAAAAAGAAAGCAACAGAACATGCTTTCATTTTTCCTGTACATCGTTTTCTAGAATTTTTTTTTAAGAATTCCTAAAATGTGTTCTGTGTCCATAATTGAGAGATCTGCATGCCTGGACTATTCTGATTATGCCTTGTGTAGAAAGACAGGAGTCATCTGGCTTTGTGAAATTCATTGATTTCCTTTCATGGCAAGAATCCAGTTATAATTTCAGGGTAGAATTATCTCCTTGTTTTCTGATTGGCATTTTTAATTTATATTTCCCAAATCTCAACAGTTAATTTAAGAAAAAATAAATAAAACCATATAGCCTAGGCCTCATGATAGATCCATGGTGCAGTGCCTGCTTTACAAGCACAAGATCAAGACCATAATTCCCAGCACTTCCTCCATCCTTTATTCATAGTTCCATCAACATTGTCAGAGCCCTTGGTGCCAAAGTAAAGTGTATCATGCCCGGGACACTTTCACAAGTGAATGCCAGCACCACAGCTAAAAGCATGTTTCTCTCTGAACACCACACCTGATATGTGCAAGCACTTAAGTCTCCTGTGCAACTCCCAGCCAGTACAACTGTTGGGACCTGGAGATGGCCATTATGTAAAGGCCACATGGCAGGCTTCTTCTCAGGTTCTGAGCAGGGAGAGACGCCATTTTGTAAGGACCACATGCTCAAGCCTATTTCCATTAACACCACCCCAACCTACCTGGCCATACCAGGTAGCCTATCAGCAAAGAACAAGGGAGCAGTAAGAAGATTGGCTAGACGCTGGCCAATCATTTTTAAGATCATCAGAAAGCTGGAGCCTATCTATATCTCTTCCCTATATAATCTTTCTCATGACCTTGAGTGGGGTTCATCTCCTACTGAAAATGCCCTGACACTGGACTCTAACACAACCACCAAAAAATATGGGAGCACCATAGTGAAGAGTGTGACCTCAATAAACACATATGCGAGTACCACAAACAAGTTCATAGCCCCCAGAGAACACCAGAACTAAGTGAATGCTACCACAACTCATCACAGTTGTGCCACAATGGTGGGAGAGGGGAATCAACAAATACCTAAGATGAAACAAAAAGCCCTCCACAATTACTTTGTTCTGACTCAGAGGCAGTGGGAAGGGAAGAAAACGAATCTGCTCATTTATCCCAAGTCAATTTTGGGCAGTGAGTAAGAGTGTTTCCTTACGTTTATCAATGAAAGACCAGTCCTTTAACTGCCCAGTCTATCTGTCCGTATGCATTGCCCCAAAGATATTGCCCCAAAGATCAATACCCTGGATTTCCTTTCCATCTGCCTAGACCCAGATAATTAGTCTCTTTGTTTTGTATAGAATGAGGGAGGCAACTTAGTGCTAGTAAGAGGAAAAAAAAAGACTATCTCCCTGTGGTAAATGTATTGACATTTACAGACACCGACAGAGCACAACATGGAGAGAGTAATGAGAAATTGGACTGCTTCCCTCTCTTTCTCTTCTTTCAGCATTAGAGCTACTGCATCCCACAGTGAATTACTAGCTACAAAGAGAAAGAACTGCTTAAGGACTGACGATTGAGAGCATTTACAATTAGCTGAATTGATTAACCTTTACAAAAGCTGTTACTTTATGAGGTGTTTTTCTCAGCCCTGGTTGAACAGTATGCCTTATTGATTCAACATACTCCTTTTCGGAAGCCTTGATTTGTCTGTGACTTCACCAGTCATAAAGCCTGCCTTAGTAATCGCTTCTGTATGTACTTGGGAAAACTTGACACGGAAAACTGATTGGCATTATGTAATAGAGGTCCATGGTTCCCGCCTGGAGAGGTGTGTTGCAAGAAAAAGCTAGATATATCAGGGCACAGCTGCCTTCCTGCATCCCCATCTCAGGCTACAGACACAAAGGATGCCGGCTTCTGGGCCAACTCTCTTTGCCACTCAGTTGGCCATCTTGCGTCAAATTTGTACCCTCAGGAAGAGAAAGCACAAACATGTCTTTAAGATAACCTACTTTTCTGTATTTGCTATCTTTTATTTGGGATTCTCAAAGTTGGAATTATGTGTGTAAAATGTAAAATTGTTTAAGGGAAGGAAATGGTGAGAGAATGTCAAAAATGCAAATATATTTAGCATAATTTTTAAATTAATTTTTATTATATTGCAGAGTCTGTCTAGTGGTGCTCAGAAGGCAAGACCTGGGGACCACTCATAGCTGTTTCGTCATCAACTTGGTTCAATGTGAGTGTCTCTGGATGCCATGCTAAGGAGCACCTAAGTTACCCCTGTTATGCTCAGGGACCTCCAAGGCCACACCTGCTAAAGCCTAGGGAACTATATGGTGTCAGGATTCAAACCACGGTCAAGTATCAGTCAAACAACTTACTAAGCTTTCTTTATACGAATTGTTAGACCCCATAACTGAATTTTTAAAAAGGTTCTTTTTGTTTCCCTTTTCATTTTTATTGTTTTCTTCTTTTTTTATTTGTTTTCAGGGTACATTTTTTCACTTTCATCTGTTTATTTTTATTATTCATTTACAACTATATTTTTTATACCCTTGAAATTAAAAGAGGAGTGACACCTTGAAATAATACAGAGTAAATTCATCAAGCTATCCCACCTAAGATCAAAATGAGGATGTAGAGCTCCTTATTCATTCAATATTTAAAATTTTAAAGTGACAGCGGAGCTTTTAATCTAGATCAGCCATATTACATGTCTGTGACTAGTCACCTCTCTATGAAGCCAAGCCTGTTTTTAGCTTGGATATTGCTGTATGTGGAAAAATTGAAGAAGGCCTGCTCCAAAGATGGTGATATTTTCTTTGTCAACACAAATCTAAATTTGCTAATGTTGAGGCTGATTTATTCTGGATCATGTGGAATGGCATCTGCTTATTTACCTCTTGAACTGCTGTTTAGTTGGGCTGAGCTTATATTCATCATTTGTATAACAAGAGAACTCAAACCATAGCTGAAGTACTTTCATCCATGCCAGAAATCTGAGACTACAGAGTGTGTTACTTTGTGAATCCGGCAATGACTTAAGATTTGTTTTGTATTCTGTAATGAAATGAAATATTTTCTCATAGATGCATATAAGCATATGCATTTATTTTAATATAGTGTATTTATAGTCAAACGCAAAGGAGTTTTTCATTCATAACAATGGAATTCTGGCATTCCAAAACAAGGACAAACAATAAGGGGAGATGGCCATTTTTAATGAAATATTGATGCTTTAAAAAAAAAATCAAGTAGCTTCCCTAACAAAGTCTGCAGCATTCACAGCATGACAAACAAATTAGAAAACAGCAGATGCAGCACAAATTAAGATGTATTTAGCACAGCAGCCCGTCAAATGTGTGACTGTCTTTTGTAACTCAGCTTTGCAAGGTTGATGTATTGCACTTTAGACAGCTGATAATGAACCCTCCTAGCAATTAGAAGTGGAAATACTTAGAAGTCAAAAATTGTGCTTGTTCCCAGTGGGCCAAAATACCAAACCAAAAACAAAACCGCTTGAAACTTCTTCATGTGCTAGCAAAACAAAGATAATATTTTAGTTTATATACGTGGATGTTTGAATCGGTGCTGCCTTTTTAAAAATTTCTACTTCATTTTAATTACCATTTGATTCTAAAGTGTCATTAAATAAGTATGAATTCTGTTGCAGTTACACTTGTTTTTATGGCCAATACAATATCTTTCCTTTATGGGTTGCATTATTTAGTAATCTTATATTAAGACAATAACGTCAATCATTGTGCCCTCAAATGGCAATACACATAGCAATAGTTTTGCAGAGCTACTTTTTGACTGGCATTGTGTCTCTTCTTTAATATTAGATAATTGTTTTTTATTTTTTATTTCTGTGCATAAAATGTGTTTTCCTTCAATATTTGTTCCCTGAGAGTGGGATCATCTTTGCATGTAATATGCCATGCTTTTCTCTAATCCTGTGAGTGCAAGGTAATGATGTATTGTTAATGTTTGTCTTTAAAAAAATCAATATTTGATTTAGGCGTATCATTTCCTTCAGAGGAAGAAGAACTTGGTTGTCAGTTGATAGAGTTAGCATGAGAATAACATTTTGTGAAGGAGGGGTTTAGCTAAATTTAGATAGCTTTGAATAACTCATGGAATAAGCCAAACAGCACAAAGGTGGAAAAATCATGACAAGTAAGAAAAAGAAACCTAAATGAAGATTTCTGTCCACAAAAGAAAATATATGACTGTGATTTAGTATAAAAATTACCTCTTATATGGAAAAAATAATTACAAGCTTCAGATGTTCATGTTCCTAAAGAGATTCTCAGCACAGGTTCCACTTCCTCCATGGCTCTTTTTTGGTTTTCTATTGTAACCATCTATCTTCTTAATCCTACATCCCCCAAAAGCAACCCAACTGGGCCAATTCTAAGTAAAGTTTACATAAGTGACATTTGTCTGTAAGACAAACGTAAATGTTCACATGCTCTTAGGTCACAGTACAAGTTTATTTTTTAAGGTGACATTCTTCCTGTGCCGCCAAGAAAGACATCCAAAAGAACTGAAATGGATTCCCATTTGGCTTAAAAGGAAATTTCCAGAGCTTTCAGTGCCTTGATATTCTGCAGATGAATGAGAATGTACTCAAAATCCCCATAGCTAGAATCGACTAGTGAACTACTAAGCTTGATTTTCAAGCACAATAATGGATGAACTGAAAAAAATGGTATTGACATAAATTTTTAGATGAATAGGAAAAGCAACATGTGCTATTGGTTTCCTTTAAAACATTCTCATGTCACTGTGATATTGTCCAGGACTATCTGTCAGCAGACTGGTGAAATTAGGTGCTGTTCCTAAAGCCAATTCTTTCTGGTCAGTTCATTTCCAGGACTGTCACTAATTAGATAGATTTCTGGAGCTCTGGAGGATTCTGGTCACAGACCTGACTACTAGCCTTGCACATAAACTCAAACTATTCTTATGTAGTCTCTTTAAAAGAAAATAGATCAACATTCTATCAAGACAAAAGGCTAGCAGGGTATATTTTGAAATATACCTGAAGATGTTTAATTCGTTCATTCATTTATTCTTCTTTTCAGTGTCTATAAATGGACACAAAAAATCAGGTTTCAGCAAAAATTAGGATTTCAAACATTTTGATGTTTTTTGGGGCCACACCTGGTGGTGCTAAGGGATTACTCTTGCCAAACTCAAGGAATGCTACAGATTAAATCCAGGTTGGCTGTGCCTAAGGCAAACACTCTACCTGCTGCACTATCATTCTGACTCAGTTTTCAGCCTTTTGATATACCAGTTTGTAATGGAACTGCATTTTTGTATAGTAGCTATTGGGAACCACCTGCATGTAGCTGGATAATATTTTACAGGTTTACATAGGCTCCAATAATCTATTGCCTCAACAACCATGCCTATCTGTAACTGCTATTCTCATTGTGTGTTCTATGTTGGTTTTTTCAGATCTAAGAAACTCCTTACTCAACTGATTTGCTTATTTATATTACCTGTCTATATTACCCTGAGCGACATTTATGACTGCAACTGTTTAAAAGTCTAAACCTAAACAATCAAATGGATGAATATATGAATAACATCCTATAATTTTATTTTGAAATGAATAGAAAATAGGTGAATAAAGATTTTGTGTGGTCATGAGAAAGAACTGATGAACAGAAGGTAAAAGCAATATTATACTCTTTTCTGATTTTTAAAAATCTTTTCTTATCCCTAGTATAATATGGTGCCTTCTACACACCTCTATTCATTGCAGCACTCTTTACAATAGCCAGAATCTGGAAATAATCAAGATGCTCTTTAACAGGTGAATGGCTAAAAAAAACTGTGGTTCATACACACAATGGAATATTATGTAATTGTCAAGAGAAATGAAGTCATGAAATTTTCCTACATATAGATGGACGTGGAAACTATTATGTTAAGTGAAGTAAGTCAGAGGGAGAGAGGTAGATACAGATAAGTCTCACTCATCTGTGGGATTTGAGACAAATAAAAGACAGTATACTTATAATACACAGAGACAATAGAGATGAGGGCTGGAAGGACCGGCTCATGATATGAAGCTCACCACAAAGAGTGATGAGTGCAGTTAGAGAAATAACTTCACTAACAACTATCATGACAACGTTAATGAGTAAGAGAAGTAAAAAGCCTGCCTCGAATAGAGGCAGGGTGTGTGGGGAGTAGGGAGATGGGATCATTGGTGATGGGAATGTTGCACTGGTGAAGGGGGTTGTTCTTCGTATGACTGAAACCCAACTACAAACAAGTTTGTAATCATGGTGCTTAATTAAAGATATTATTTTGAAAAATACAGTAATCATTATGCCAGGGAGCATAACACCAGTTGGTTTCTTGGTCTTTGGTCCTTGAAACTTTCCCAAGAACCACATAATGTAGCTTTGCAGAATCTCAAGCTCTGTTGGATATGGCATGTAAGTACATTGTGGTAATCTTGGTGGTCTCCAGTACTGCAGGGCAGAGTATCACCAAATTATTGGCTTGATCATTGAACTGTTCACCCAGCTGGCGGTGTTCTATGTGTGGCCACTGGACCTCCTGACCTCTACTTGGAAGCCCCCTCCACCAAAAGCATTATGACATATCTAGTCCTCTAGTAAGGCTCATTTTTTAAGGAAATGATGATAGGTGATAAGTAATCCCAGAATAATATTTTCAGAATAATTTCATTATGTGTTTGGTAAGGGTGGAGAAGAGTAAATTAAGGACCTTAACATGGTATCTCCTGACTCTAATTCTAGTCCTCATCAAGGCTTTAACCTTTCTGAAAGAGTAGTTAATATACAGCAGAGAAATGAAGTTATTATAGTGTGTTGACTCCTTACAATGACGAGATTTTATCTCCTCTCAGATCCTCCCTCACACTGATTTATGAGACAGGTGGTATTAGGAATCACCAAGTTCCTCAACTATTTTCATTTTAGTATTATAAATCTAAAGCACACCAGGCTGTTTAGAAATAGCCAGAGAGACTGATAATTTCTATGAAGTCAGGCTTCAGAAGAGCCACCGGGGATGTAAACATCACTTGGCAAATTTATCTCTTCATTTCTACTTGAATTTGGATTTATAGGGAGAATACTGTTGGAAGGCACATTCAAATCTTTGCAGGTAGTGAGGTGCCTGAGAAAAAGCACTGACCTTGATCATAGAAACCTGGGTATTTCAGAAAACCTGGGCTCGTTTTCTTTGTGTGACCTTGACTGATTTATGAAAGAAGGATCATGTCATGAAGTGTCACATTTTTGGTAGGTCAGGTACATGAACCTCTGAGCAGGCATATTGAGATGGTTTCCATTCCCTTTCTCCTGTGGCTGTGGTAATTGGTTATTCTCATAATTGTTGAAGACAATAGTGGCATTTTAAAGTGAAAATTGGCATTTTAAAGCTTCTCCAGGAAAGTGTGCTTTATCACAATGCTAAGATTTGATTTAATCATGTTGGATCTTCTAGAAAGTTAACTGCATGGAGGATATAATTAGATTCAAGGATAATCTGGGAAACAACTCTGACATAATATATTTTCAGGTTCCCTTTCCATTTATATTTCCCTCTAAAGTAATGTTTATATAGCTAACAGAGCAAAGTCCTTTGATCACCCAGATCTCACAGCTATGTCTCCGTGAACAAATTTTCTCCTTTATATTTTTGGTCCATAGATTTCTTATTTCTGAAGCCAGACTCTAGTTCCTACAGTGACAGAGAACCTTGTAAGTAGGTCTATCAATGGCAAAAAGTGATGTATATGATGTTCCTATGTTCCCTTTGCAGATTAAAAATCTAATCAGGTACTGTACATCCACAATACATAAACATGTCTAGTGATAGATTTACAAATACCAAATGATTGATGGAGATAAGTATTTGGGGGCTGGATCAGCAGTCATTCCAACAATCAGCCAAAGACTGATGAAGAGGTCAAATAGAGAATAATTTAGAAGACTGTAGTTTTAATGACTTTAAAAAATATCTTATATTTCACTGGAACAGTTTTCTGGGTAAGAAATTTTTATTGGAGAAAATTCTAGTTTTTTTTCTTTGCTGGTAAATGCACAATATGGCAGCACTAGAAATTTTTAATAGTGCAAATATTCTTTTACTGGTTTAGAAAATTCTTTGCTAGATTTTGAAGGTTGAATGAGAAGGTAATCATCACAGCATTGATTTATAATGATGATAGGTGCTGCACTAATGCCCCAGGGCATTACAGTTTCACAAAAAAGAAACCCAATTATGCCAGAAAAATCACGATTACATTTTTAGAGTAGTGTGTGTGTGTGTGTGTGTGTGTGTGTGGTTGGGGTGGTGTATATGTGGCCAGGGTTTGGATGAATAGGATGCTTTGGACCACACATTGTGGTGTTCAGAAACTGAGTTACTTTAAAATAAGAAAAATGATCCCTATTAAAAACTATGTTCTGAATTTTATTTGATACTCAAACTATAAAATTTGACCTTCATTTTCATACTGTATAATGTTAACAGTTATCATTTGATAAGATCATTTCAAAATTAGAACAAAATTTATAGCCGAAATGTTCTGATTACCTTTAATCAGGAAGTAAAAAAATCTCTTTGCACATGAAGTAGTTTTTTAGACCACTAAATAAGGAAAATCAATTTGATCATTTAATAGTTTTGCTATAGTGTTAGGAATCCCCCTACCTATCACTTTAGTTCTCTCTCTATCAGTAGACATTGGTGAATAAAAGAAAACATAAAATGCACATCTTGTTATATAAGAAAAAGACCATCTGGACATAAAATTATTTCTAAATAGAGGCCAAATATTATTGTTGTATTTGTTCAAATAGATTATTATCTATTTTATGCTTGGTTCGTTCTATGCTTTTATATTCAGTTGAGTGTATTACCTATGATATGTTAGTTAACATAAACTTTTAAATATGTATTATATGATTAAAAATGTGGTGCAGATTAAATAGGCAACATCATAACCAAACACTGGTAATTTTAAAAGCAGACTTTTTGTTAACCATAACCTCCTTCTTAGAAATTCTGGGTTAACGAAAAGTGAGGTTTAGAATTTCAATCTAGTTTTATACTGTTACACTTTTAAGAAATATTATTAGCATGCATAAATATAGATGTTATAGCAATGATAAACTTAGTAGGCTTTTGGAATTTATAGCAATTTTCATAAATTTTGTTTGGCTTTTGTGTCATATAAATGAAGCTCAGTGCTTACTCCTGGTTCTGAGCCCAGGGATCATTTCTGACTGATATGGGAACCATATAGAGTGCTGGTTGACTGTATACAAGGCAAACACCCTACTCTTTGTACTATCCCTCCAGCCTCTACATAGGTTATTTTTTTAAGTTTTCACTACACTTTTGTAAGTTGAGAGTTTTTATTCTCATTTTATAGATGAAATCTGCAGGTTAGGATGTTGTATCATTTTATTAATAATAAATCAGCAGTAACTGATAAAAATCTAGTCTCTGAATATTGCCTTCTGAATACAAGAGATTCATTTCTTGTATTCATGTTACAAGACTGTTAGTGCTAGTTTTTCTCTGTTGGAACAGTGGTCTTTTGATATCTATCTTTTACATGAAGAGAATCCTGAGATCTAGAGTGCTTCTTTCCATTCTCCTCTCCAAAATTATATTTTTCTGTTTGACAGGAGGAGGTAATCCTTGTCATTCTGAAGCTTACTGCTGTCTGTTTCTATTATGTTTAAAAGCTTTCCTCCAGCTCTAACCACACTTCTTCAATGCTTGATTATGAGAAAAAGACTCATGAACTAGGAGAGATTTTAATCAACTCTTGAAGCTGTGTGAGCTTTTATTTTATCCATAGAAAATAGTATCATAATGCTTTCTGATGTTACCTTCTCAGATACCACGAGAAGAAAAATTTTCTCATTGGTTGCTAGGAAATCTAGGACTTGTTCACTGGCTTTCAATTCTCGTTGTTTGAAAAGTATAGTTGTGTACCTTAAGTCCTACACATTACAGACTACTCAGTTCATGGTTGAACTGCCTTCTTAGGCACTTCTTAGGCAGATACTATCAGTGTTAGTGCCTAGAAGGAAGCTGTCTTTGTGCTGCCCACTGTCTATTGTCTCCACAGTTAAAGCTGGAGGAATGTACATGTAAGGATATGTATTTGTTGTTTGTATATATTTGTTTAGATTTCAGCAAGGCTTTGATAGATCATATATTAAGATGACACTGAATCATTGCAGTTAGTTCAAGAAATAGAAATATTCTGCCATGCATGACCAATTTATTCTTAATAGAATTTTATAAAAGATATATAAGTGAGTAGAAAGATGAAGAAAGAATGCTGTACTACATTATTATTTGCTGGAAATATACTACTCCACTAGAAAATTGGACTGGAGCTCATGACTCGAGCTTAATCCCTAATTGGATTTTCTTTCGAATTGCCTATTGAAATCATACTGCCTGGTTGTTCATAGATCTTGAAAAGGTGACCATGAAAATTTGAGGATGACTAAATATTCGCTTTATATGTACATATATATATATATATATATATATATATATATATATATATGTGTGTGTGTGTGTGTGTGTGTGTGTGTGTTTATTTAGTGTGAAGATTGGACTAAAAATTGTAGAGTCTGACAGGGGGAACTGAAATCCATTGAACAGACCATCATATAAGGAAAGAAGGCAAAATACTTTGGTATGGACTGGAGATACTGACCAAAGAAAAATCTCTCAATTCTAAAGTCCTTCAATGAATTGAGTTAGGCTTATCCAGAGCACAGTAATTGTCCCTTACTTAAAATAAACAAAGTACTAATAAAAAACATTTTTTCACAGTCACACTCATTTAATATTTGAATTTTTTCAGGTTATAGTTTAGCTCAAGTTGACATAAATATTGGTCATCCAAAAAGGACACATTAAAAAAATGACTGGGACTGGAGCTATAGTACTGAAATACTGTGCTTAGCTTGCACATAACCAATGCAGGTTCGATCCCTGACACCCCATATTGTACCGAAGTCCCTTTTAGGGGTGATCTCCGAGTGCAGAGCTAGCAGTAGGCCATGAGCTTCTCTGAGTGTGGTCCAAACTCTCCCCCCACAAAATACCTAAACTAAAAAAAAAAAAAAAGTGACAATATAAAGTAATTTTTTTCTATTCCAAGAAGAAAGTGCTAATTAGTTTGTAATTTTTTTTGTATTTCTTTTGTGTCTCACTCACAAGATATTTTCTTATCTTAGGAATCACTACCATAAGGGTTATAGGAGATTCAACTATGGTCAGCTGCATGCAAAACAATTACCCTTATTGCTGTACTGTCACTCCAGCCCCTAATGAACATACAATGAACACTTGTTTTTTTATCTATTTGTAAGACTAAGTTCTTTATTTGGTGGGTAGTGAGGGATGGTTGGGCCACAACCAGCATGTCTCAGGGGTTATTCCTTATGCCTTATGCTGCACTGATAAATTACTCCTGCAGGCTGGAGGGACCATATGGGATGCAGTGGTTTGAACCTGGTTGCCCATTATGCTATATCACTCTATTTGTAAGACTGAGTTCTTATGCTGACATGGAATTAACTCAGTTAAAATTAAAACACCTCTATTATGTAAGAAGTATGTTTAGCATGTTTCTAACTACTATTACTATTCTAACTACTACTACTATTTGCCTTCTTTCTCTTCCATTTGTATATATAAACATGCATACACACACACTTTTCTTTTAAGTATTTAGGTTAAAAAGATAAACCCGTTTAAAACTAAAATTATATGGCTTATTTTTTTACAGTGGACTAGTAGAACCTCAGAAGATCCTTTACATGCAATTATTTTCCAGTTCTTATATATTTGTTTGCCCTCAATGATTTATTCGGCAGTTTTTGTGCTTGAGGTTTTTTTCTCTCTAATTTCTTTAAAGAATTCATCTTTCTTTCTCTCTCTCTCTCTTTTCTCTCTTTTGCCATTTGGATTACTATATGTCTTGGTGTTGGTCTATTAGGGTCTATCTTATTCGGAACTCATTTTACCTCTCGGATTTAATGCACAGGTGCCTCTTTCCAGAGAGTGGGAAAATTGTCTGCTATTATTTTCCTCACTGCTTGTTCTTCCCCTTTCTTTTTTCCCTACCCTCTGGTATTACAATTCGTAAATTATTTTTTTGTCTTTGTTCATTAGGTATTTTACTTTTTCTTGCAATGTATTGTCTCTCATTTCTTTGTTGACTTCTTTGTTGTTTTCGGCTTGTATTTTGTCTTCGAGTTCATCCATATGATTCTCTGTGTGTAATTCTGCTATGTGGCTTGCTAGCATGTTTTTTAGTTTCCTTATTTCTGTTTATATAGACTTTCTCATCTTCTGATAGGACTCTCCTTTGAGTTGGGTTAATTGTTCATCTGTGGATTTCTTAATTTCTTTGGTTAGTGATTCTTTGAATTCCATTGCTAAAACATTAAATGCTGATTTTTAGGTCTTTATCTATTGCATTCATGCGTTTTGGAGGGCCCAGAAATCTGTTACAAATTTCTCTGCATATGTCCAGCTGTTGATGTCTTCCTCAGTTTTCCCATTGTTCTTTGCATAGGTAGGGGTGTTGGAATTCCAAGGTGTTTTTTTTCTTTTCTTTTTTTTTGAAAATGGTCTGTAGTGCCCCCCACCGAGGTTTCTGAGGGCAATTATGGCAGTGGGTGTTGGGCCTGGTCTCAGGTCTTCCTCCTGCTAACTCACCTGTGGCGCAACCCCCAGAGCCATCCTCTATCCTGCAACTTCTGAGAGAGCTGGGTTATGTTGGCGGGGGTCTATTTGGCAGTTTTTGCAAAGACTACCTATCTGTTGTTGTACAATAAAATCTCTAAAATCAGTCACATTAGACATTAATAATGTTAACTGAAAAGTTATAGTATATGTTAATTGGCTATAATTTTCTTTCTTATTCTTTTTCTAAACAGCCGGACTGTTGCCTAACCTTACATACTTTATTAAATAAGCAATAAAACGTTTACATGTCTCTAAAATAGCCAGCATTAAACACTCCCAAATTAAAGTCATACACATTATTTTCTTTTTTTATAACATCTTTATTTAAACACCATGATTACAAACATGATTGTAGTTGGGTTTTAATTATAAACAGAACACCCCCTTCACCAGTGCAACATTCCCACCACCAGTGTCTTCCTCTCCTCCTCCCTTTTTCCCCATCCCTGCCTCTCTGTGGTAAACTTCACTTCATAAGCCAGTCCTCTGGCCCTTTCTCTCCCTCTGACTTATTTCATTCAGCATGATAGATTCCATGTCCACCCATGTATAGTAAAATTTCAAAACTTAATTTCTTCTGACAGCTGCATAATATTCCATTGTGTATATGTGCCACAGTTTTTTTAAGCCATTTATCTACTGAAGGGCATCTTGATTTTTTCCAGATTTTGGCTATTGTAAATAGCACTGGAATGAATATGAATGTGTGGAAGGGATTTTTGAATTGTATTTTTGTGTTTCTAGGGTATATGCCTAGGAGGTATAGCTGGATCATGTGGGAGCTCAATTTCCATTTTTTGAGGAATATCTGTATTGTTTTCCATAAAGGTTGGACTGGCTGGCATTCCACAAACTAATCATCAGGGAGATTCAAATCAAAAGAAGGATGAGGTACCATCTCACACAACAAAGACTGGCACACATCACAAAGAACAAGAACAACCAGTGCTGGCGGGATGTGGAGAAAATGAAACTTTCTTTCACTGCTGTTGGAAATGCATTATTTTCTATAACTAATTTTCCTTAATAAGGCTTATAAAAAATTGAGAACAGTGGTCTCAAAGGCTGTTCCCAGTTTCACATTAGGGTTTGCTCCCAAGCACTGTGGGAGACCTGGCAATGCTGAAAACAAACTCAGGTCTTCAGAATAAAATGAATATATACTAATTCTTTGCTCTATCTTCTCTGAACTCCCTTAAGATAAAATCTCTCATTTTATAGAAATTAATAGTTTAATAAATTTTGAATCTAAAATCTTTCCTATTTAAGTTTTCTATTCTATGAACTCATAGAAAGAGGACACTCATTCACATGACTAACCCATGACTGAATTCTTTCTTAAACTTTGCAGCCTGAGCTGTAGCATCATCTGGATCAAGTGTATCTTTTTATTGATATCCAAAATTGGATTTCTATATCATAGAGTCTGATGTTTATAAAGTTCCTTTAAGAATACAAAATATCTCATCACTAGTCTCTTATGAAACAGAGCACACACATTCTCAGGCAAATAAGATATGATTTAAAGATCTCAAAAATAATCTCAAAGGCATGATCAGAAGTAATGTGATCTGAGAATGCTCACTTTGGGACAATAATGGAGGAATCCTAGTTCTCTAGTAGTGGGCATTGCCAGCATATAAAAATAATATCTCACTATCATAAAAATGTTCATAAAAGATAATATCCATAGGGCCAGTCAGTAGTGGTAGATCTTTCACACTTTAGGTCTTTCACACCAAAGCAATTTCACACCAAGCATGACACTGGTTTAAGGATGTAAACACATACAGGAAAAGATTTTGGAAAAGCTGAGAAAATAACTCTAATATATTGTTCAGCAGCTTTTCAACCATGTGAAGAATTAAGATAAGGTATTTCCTATTTTACTTTTCAATAAATAAATAAATTCAGTGTGTTTCTAAAACTTGCTTGTAACGTCCAATATAGGCAATCCTTGAATCTAAGGAATATTGAAAAACACATACTAGAGGAATCCTCTCATCAGGTATTTAGTTAGAAACTGTGCTTCTTTACTGCTGAGCAGGAGGGGGAGCTCATTTATGATATCATTTCCTATTTTTTCTGAAAATGATACTGTAATATTGAAACTACATTTCTGTAGTTATTTTTTCTTTAGCTTTTGGGCTTTCCTTAAGGTATTTTATTCTCTATTTGTCAGCTTTCTGAAAATATTTTAAGAAAGTCTTATTTACTCTGAGTTCTTGGAATCCTGGAAATTTAATAAAAAGATAAAAGGAGAAAATGGGATAAAAATCTCAGTTCTAAAGGGGTGGAAATGCCCTTCACTCATTGTCACTATGTGCCTCAAATATTACTGTGAGAGAATTGTAATTCACTTTGACCACAATAAAAATTAAAGAAAAACAAACAAAAAGACCCCTCAGTTCTAGGAGGTAGTGGGACCATAAAAATAAGTACAAAGCATCCATGAATTAAAACCATACAATCATTTTTTCAAAATTTATTATTTTTTATTTTTTCAAAATTTATTATTTATTATTTTTCAAAACTATTTACTTTGAAACTAAGAAACAATAATAAAACCTAAATAAAAATAAGTTGAATAAGAAATCATAATGGAAGTAAAAATAATATACAGAGCTGAATGAGAAATACCAAATATAAAATAGATGGTACCAGGAGCAACCAGTCATATGAACATTGAGTTGATATATAAAATGATCATACTTAAGCACCAAACCCAAAGTCAACGACACCAGAATCAATACCCAATCTACAAAAAGCTATACACAAAGGAGACTTGTTATACTAGCAGTCCACAGGGCAAAGGAAAAAGGTATGGGATGCATCCTGGGAACAGGGGTGGAGGAAGAACAACACTGGTGGTGGGAATGGTACTAATTTATTATCACTATGTACCTTAAATATTACTGTGAAAGACTTGTAATTCACTTTGATCACAATAAAATTATTAAAATAATACCAAATATAAAATTTACAGGATATAAGTAGTACCTTCTACTTCTTTTTCCTTTTTCTGTTGTCCTTATTATAATCCTGGGCTTGTACACTTAGTTTTGGTGCTTTGTAATATAATATCAAGTATTATTAGTATTGTTGGAGAACAATAAAAATTAAACAGTCCTCTTCATCATACATGCTAGGCAGACACTCAACTTGGGCCACATCCCCTCAATGTGCCCTGTTATTTGTTTTTATTGGGAAATTAATAATACAATTTATGAAGTTAACACAAGAAGTCCGAGTGAAAAAAGAATGAATTCCTGTAAAACTGAAGGGATGTGTTAAGAAAAAGTAAGTGTCAATAAAATTTAAAACAAAGTTATAATAATGAAGAGGATAAAAAGATTATAAGTTACCTTTTTAAAATCTCATTAAAGTGATGAGTCTGATAATATTGATGAGCGGGCCCGGAGAGATAGCACAGCAGCGTTTGCCTTGCAAGCAGCAGATCCAGGACCAAAGGTGGTTGGTTCGAATCCCGGTGTCCCATATGTTTCCCTGTGCCTGCCAGGAGCTATTTCTGAGCAGACAGCCAGGAGTAACCCCTGAGCACCGCCGGGTGTGGCCCAAAAAACAAATATATATATATATATATATATATATATATATATATATATATATATATATATTTATATGAGCAACAAAAACAAAAAAAACAAGACCAAAGTCACAAGTTCACAGGGATGAGGCTAGGAACAAAACTTTTAAATGGATAGTTAAAAAAGTAGGAATTCTAAGTGCAACTCTTTCATAAATTTTAAGAATAAAATTAATGAATCTAGAATATACTACTTATTTACTCAAGGAGAAATAATAGGAATAAATTTTAAATTATTGGGGAAATATCATTGAAGGTTAAATTTTGAAATCTTTTTTTTTTTTTTTTGGTTTTTGGGCCACACCCGGTAACGCTCAGGGGTTACTCCTGGCTATGTGCTCAGAAGTTGCTCCTGGCTTGGGGGACCATATGGGACACCGGGGGATCGAACCGCTGTCCGTCCAAGGCTAGCGCAGGCAAGGCAGGCACCTTACCTTTAGCGCCACCGCCCAGCCCCTAAATTTTGAAATCTTATAAAAACTATAAAATTAGTATTGTAGGTGTCCAAAATATTTATCTTACAAATTAAAAATTTTATTATTTAAAATATTATAGAATGTAGCCAGACTCTGGAAACAGCCTAGATGCCCCTCAATAGATGAATGGTTAAAGACATTATGGTACATATACACAATGGACTATTATGCAGCCATCAGTAGAGATGAAGTCATGAAATATTTTTATACATGGATGTATATGTAATCTATTATGCTGAGTGAAATAAGTCAGAGGGAGAGAGATAAACACAGAATGGTCTCCCTCATCTATGGATTTTGAGAAAAATGAAAAACATTTGTGTAATGATTCTCAGACAAAATAGAGGAGGACTGGAGGGTCCAGCTCCTGACATGAAGCTCAGCACAGGGACAGTTTAGTGCAGTCACGGAAATAATTACACTGAGAACTCTCATAACAAAATGTGACTGAATGAGGAAAGTAAAAGCCTGTCTAGAGTACAGGACGGTGTGGGGTGTGGAGGAAGGACACTTGGGATATTGGTCATGGGAATGTTGCACTGGTGAAGGATTATATATATATGTATTTATATATATATATATATATATATATATTAAAAATCAAAAACAAAGAAAAGATAAGGCCTCCCAATTCTTACTACAGGCTGTGTTCTTTACACTGACTATATAGAAAGAGGAGGTGCAGTAAATGCACCCCATATACACCTCAACATAGGCCTTTGCCTGGTCTGTATTGTGAATTGTGGACAAAAATATTATAGAATATATACATTATAAAGCTTAGTACATGTGATTCAATACTATATATGTATGTGGTGACCAATATATACTGTTACCCAACTAAAAAGTGAGAAAGGAAGATAAAAATCAATGATAAAATTTGACACAAATATTAAATTTTACTGTAGAGGTAAAAGACTTGCACATTGAATATTGTAAAACACTAATAGAGAGAATTAAAGAAGACATAGACAAAAGAAAAATAGTCATTGAAAGCTAAGTACCTTTCAATGACATCATTTAACATGTGGAATTGAAAATACTTGAATTCAGAAACACAGAGCGAATTGGCAAGGTTTGGATGAGAAAAAAAGTATGGGGAATGGGGAAATGCTGCAGATTTCAAATTTTTAGTTATGTATATGAACAAGTTATGGAGCAAACAACTTGATCATTAGAGAGCACATTATTGTATACTCAAAATAAGTAATTTTCAATTAATAAATTTTAAGTGAATCACTATGAGATACTCAGTTACAAATATGTTCATGATTGAGTGTCAGTCAAACAGTGTTCCAATTCCCATTCCCTCACCAGTGGACATTTCCCAAACCAATGTCCCCACTTTCACTCTGACCCTCCCTGCTGCCTTCCTTTATGAGAGATATTTTTCTTCTCTGTTTCTATGTCTCACATTCTTTTTTCCTTCTAAGCAATGTGGTTTGCAATATTGCAATACTGTTAGTTAAGGACTATCTTATACATCAATTTACCTTTTTTCAATATGCATTTCTTTTTTTTTTAATTTATAATTTTTATTTTGACCAAAGTGGATTACAAATCATTCACAGTAGTATTTCAGGTACATAGTGACATTGAATCAGGGGCATTCCCACCACCAATGTTGTCCTCCATCAACCCCTGTTCCTAGCATGCATCCCATATCGCCCCTCTTTTGCCCCCTGACTGCTAGTATAAGTTTGTGCAAGGCAAACACCCTTCCTCTGTGCTATCGCTCTGACCCATAAATTAATGTTTTTGTGTTTTTATAGATACTAAGAAGTGATATAACTGAGTTATATGAGAGTTCTATTCCTAATTTTTTGAGAGATCTCCATATTAATTTCCTCAGAAGTCAAACAAAATGACATTCCCACAACCCTGTCAACATTGGCTAGTTCTAAATGTTTTCTTATATGCCATTATTACTAATATGAGATGATATCTCAATGATGCTTTGATTTCCTTTTTTATCATCATGAGTGACAGTGATCACTTTTTTCCTATGCCTATATGCCATTCATATATGTGGTCCCTCTGTCTAGCCTGTTGTAGATTGGGTATTGATTCTGTTGTAGTTGTTTTTGGATATGGTGTTCAAGTCTGATCATTTTTTATTTCTACTCAATGTTCATAGGACTGTTTGGTCTTGGTGCACTCAATATGCATTTCTATAAGTCATTCATTTTTTTTGTCACACCCTGAAGCGCTCAGGAGTCAATTCTGGCTCTAAGCTCAGAAATAGCTCCTGGAAGGCAGGGGAAACCTTATGGGATGCTAGGATTCAAACCACCATCTGTCCTGGATTGGCGTGTTCAAGGCAAGCGCCCTACTGCTGTGCTACTTCTTTGGCCCATCTATAGGTCATTCTTGAGCACTTTCTTTCTATTCCATACATGTAGTAACTATTTAAGGTAATAGATATATTAGTTAATTTTATTGTGGTGATCATTGCACAATGTATAACTATATTAAATTTTTAATGTACTTTAAATACACAATTGTTGTCAATTATATCTCAATAAGTCTGGTAAAAATGAAATTCAATACTAATTTTACTGTACTTTTCCAAATGAGTGCAGTACTGAACTCATGTGTTATTACATTTTAGTTTAATAAACTTTTTAGTGTTTATCAATGAACAGAGCAATAGTATTCAAGTGTTTTATTTAATTCAGACTTAAATGTTAGGATTAATTTGAGCCCACAAAATATGATCGTTCTTAAGATTTTTGAATTGTTTAAATAACACATCTAGACATTTTATCACCAAGGATCATATTTATTTTTGAGGTACTAATCTACATTACTACTGAAATGAGATATTATCCTCTTGTAGAGTTAATAACTTATTGTCTAATTGTTTATTAGTGCAGTTGATAAATGTGCTAGGTGAATTTGAGTTATGAAGCCATCAAGCACTAGGCCTAAGGAAAAGGAGCATTACACAGTCAGATGAAAGAACTCATAAAAGAAAAAACATGAATAATATGTTATTATTTTGTTTGTGAGTATGGCCAGCAGTGCTTGGGGGCTACTCCTAGCTTATTGTTTGAAAATTACAGCATGTTTCATCGTACCAGGGATAAAACTTGAGCCTCCAGCTTGTAAAGCATACATTCAACCCATTTAGGTAATTCTCCAGCCTGACAGTTATTATGAACCATTGACTTGGGAGACAGTAATTAATAAGTAATAGGTATGTTATAAAGTAATTAGCATGATGCAAACTCTGCCACTAGTAAACTGCCTAACATTTTTCCAATGATTAACTTTTTTGGAACTTAGATTTCACTTCTGAATGTTAAATACTTTGGCTGTACAACTGCTTAGATATCATCCTTTATTACATGCTACGGTTGCAATTTTCTCTTCATCATAAGTTCCTTTTCTCAAATATTAGAAACAGGTTTTCCACTCAGTTTCAATGACTCATTAACCCAGAAAAACATCAGTTTTATATGTATTGAAAGTGACGTCTGCAAATTGATTGTACCTCAATAACTCAGGTCTAAGATTTATGGCAATGAGATGTCTTTAAGATAATGATATATAATCATAATTCTAGACAGTTTTGTGACAAGGAAATTGAAGCACAACATGAATGTTATATTTTAAACAGGAACCAGTTGTTTCCTGCATGTACATTCCAGCACATAAAGAAACACATCATTTCAAAGAATTTTAATTGCAGGGTTTTTGAGGATTATCTAATGCTATCATGAATCAAAAAAGCTTACTAATAGGGCGTGTAGTAGAGTTGATAGGCCTAAATTCAGAATCGTATATAAGTGGGCTTAAAGTTTTATTCTGTGGTAAACTGTTAAAGTTTAAGGAATTGACTTAATTTCTTCGTGCTGTAATTTCCTCATTTATAATAATTGTGTTATATTATTTTTATAAGAAATAAAACATCTATGAAGAGAGTTTTATGTTTTCAGTGGCTTAAATTCACTTTGAAATCCATAGTACTGACACATGAAAACAATTCAGTTATAATTATTCAAGATATGGAATTTTGCATTAGAAAAATATTTAAATACTAGATTTCTAGTGGCAACTCTAAATAGATACAACTTTAGTCTTTCTGGAACTGCATTCTAGTAGAAAAGCAATGCACATAAGAAACCAAAAATGTCACTACAAGTTGTGATAAATTCTCTGAAGGAAGCAAATTGGCATTATGACAAAATAGTGAAGTGTTGTAGAATGTAGATCAGAAGACAATTATTATATTAAAAGAGGTAAATGTATTTATTAGTATTAAGAGAAAAATATGTTTTACAATAGCAAACTCATGTGTATAGACATGGACAGTAAGATAGTTTAGAAATTAATAATTATGCATGAAAAATAAATTATAATTTAGACCAAAGTTGGGCAACTGTGATAGATAGTTTTACTTTGAAAATATTCAAGGGCTAGACCTGGGAAGGAAAGGATGAGATTATCATGAAATGTAGTGTGTTAGAATTTAAAGTTCTTGGATGGAGTGATAGTACAGCTGGTAGAACATTTGACTTGCATGAAGCCAAACCAGACTGGATCCCTAACATACCATATGATCCCCTGGCCTGTCAGAAGTAGTTCCTGAGCACAGAGCAGGAATAATCCCTGATCACTGCCAGCTATAACTCTCTGAAAAAAATTCTGTTGTAAACTTGACCACTCCTAAACTCTTGGTTTATTGAAGTACTGATTTATCTTATTGTTCATTCAGAATGAATACATAATGTTTTTGTGAATAATTAAAAAGGTTTTGCATAACAAAAGAAATGAGCTAAAATTAAAAGACATACTACTAAATGTGAGAGTCTATTTGCATACAATGCATCAGATTAAAAATGGATAATATTCAAGATATGTAAGGCAATTATGAAGCTCAAAAACAAGCAAAACAAAACAAAACAAAACAAATAATACCATCAAAGAAGGAGGGAGGAGGTAGACAGTTTCTTGAAGGAGGCAATAGAGGGGCCGGAGCAATAACACAGTGGGTGGGGAATTTGCTTTACATGCAGCCAGTCTGGGTTTGATATGGCATCACATAAGGTTCCTTGTAGAAATTTGTAGAATCACTCATTGCAGTTACTGCAATAAACTGCAAGATTGCTCAAGGGCCACTCCTAGCACATTACTTGGAATTCTTTCAATTTTATCACTTTAAACTTTTCCCCAGCTCCAAGAGAAAAAATAGTGTGCAGTAATAAATCTAAACATGTGATGATTATTTTTATTATAAAATATAATAAAATATTACATTTTATATTATAAATATATTTATATACGTATAAATATATAAGATATATATTTATGTATACATATATAACATAAAATAAAAATACTACAAATATAAAGTCACTTATGTCCTGAATAGAATATATTTCAATATGCCATAATATATCAATATTTTTGTATGTCTGCATATGTATATCTGATATATGTCTGTACAAAAGATGAGATTTCAATAGCAAGATGTAAAGACCATTTTCATATAGTTGCAAAAAGAGATTGTAGGAGTGGTGGTAGGGGAGAAATTGATTAAGAGTTTTTCAGGGTGTGGGTTGGACTTCATTATTTATTAAGCTTTTTCATATACTGAAATTGTAAAATATTGTTTGAAACTCCCCAATCTGCCGATTATATTTATTGTATTATTTTGTTAAAGTGTTAAAGACAAATTCAATACCATTTTGTTGCTTCAAATATCAGGGTTATTTTAAAATTATATGGCACTGGTTAATTTAAATTACACCTAACACCCAAACTTAGTATGAGATTTCTGTATTTTTTATGAAACATATATGGTTTGATATAAATAAGAATAGAAATGGTTGATTTACTAATTATATAGGACTGATTAAAGATGTCCTAACTAAATGCCAACTAACCTACCAACACATTATTTAATATTTTAGGTTAGTGGTTTATCTTAAATAAGAGCATATTAATTCTAAAATATAATTAAAGAATCTTAAAATGTTTCATTTTTACCAAATTTCTTTACAGAAAAAAAGAGATAAGCAGGAAAGTCAGGGCAAGTTAGTTATTTGAATTCTCTGTAAATCACAGATGCAAAAGTTTCTGCCTCCAAAACCAAAGTACTTTGACAAGTACTTACTTTATCATAATAAAAATATTTGTTAATGTTGCTAGTATGTGTCTGTGTGTGTATGCATCTGCGAGAGAGATTGAGATAGGAGACAGGAAAGAGAAGAGGGAAGGAGAGTGAAAAAAGAAGAATGAAAATAGAGTAGAGAACGTGCTGGTTTCTTCTGCTCTTATTTGATTGACTTAATATTATTCAGCCTATATGCAAATCAACCTTATGGACAGTCACATGTTTAACTACAATTCTTGATATGTTAACTTCTTTAGACAGCTGGTCACCTGAGCATACTGACACTAGGAAAACATCTGGTGCCATGGAAGCCTTCTAAGAAGTTGCAAAACAAAGATTCAAAGACCTTGTTTACAATGCTCAAATCAAGTGATTCAATCAATTTTTGCAGTGTAGCAAGAAGCCGAAAAAATTATTGGTGATAGGAAATAGACATGCAATAGAATTATGTACATATAGTTAAAGAGACACAATACCTGAATCTTGCTTTTCACATTTCCATGCATCTATTTCTCTGTCTCATCTTAACCTGTGTCCCTGATATACTAGACACAGGAACCCAAGTGGATCTTAGAACATTCAACAGATATAAGGTCCTTTGACCCATTGCTTGCTTCTTTTATTAGAGAGACACCAGGGTTAGTAGGCCTAGCCAATACCTATAGATAGATCATACACCATTGGCATGTTTCTGACAGAGGTCACATGTGAACAAAATAAGTGCCATTGGTGGTGACAGCATTTTTTTTAGCAATCACATTACTGACAACTGGAAGAACTAATAATCCATGATTTAGAAACTCTTTAAGTTTAACTCGTTCTTCTGTCCCTGTATATCATAGGTTATTCTATTTTTTTTAATTAAAATTTTTTTTGGCCAGATCTGGTAATGTTCAAGGTTGACTCCTGGTTCTACACACAGGAATTGCTCCTGGTGGTGCTCAGGGGACCACACGTGATGCTGGGGATAAAACCTGTGCCAGCTACATGCATGGCAAGCAACTTACCACTTTATTGTCTCTCCACCCATGTACAGGTCAATTCTAACTCGGTCTTTTATTTTTAGCTATGTGTGTCATAAATGAATTATAATTATTCTGTCTATCATATCTCACAGGTTAGCAGCCTAGTAATTAATCAGAATTAAAACATTTCTTCATATCAGTTTTTATCTTGTTTATCTTTTACAGAAGCAGTGAATATCTTTAATTTGTTAGATATCTTTAAAAATAACAATAATACAGAAAATAGATATTATTGTCAGCATCTGGCTTAGTGATATATATGAAGTACTTAAAATATTTTTATTTCTAGGAAAGGAAGTTAGAATAGGGAAAAAACAAATGCATATATGTTTTTTTGAAAAATACTTATTTTATAATGGAATAAAACCACATGTAGAAGGAGTTGAGGTGTTTATCTCATGCACTATGCCGTCAAAAGTGAGCCCTGAATACAGTCAGGAACAAGCCCTGAGCATTATCAGGCATAAAAACTACCAGATGTAGAAAAACAAAGTTGCTACTTTTAGCTTATTAGCAAAGAAATTAAATTCTTTCCAACAAAGTTAAAAAAATATATGGTGATGGCAGAATCTGCATTTAGACATCTGGCTTTAAGGCAGATTTGCTGAGAAGCAAACCTTGGCTTCTTTTTTTTTTTATAATATGCTTTGGAATTGTCATCAGCTTCTCTGTTGATCATTTTCTTAATGTATAAAGGATAATAATCATTTTGAGTGCTGGTAAACTACAATGAAACGACTGTCTCTAAGACAGATATCTAAGACACCTCATTCAATCCCTAGCATATAGTAGCCAGAAACAATTCCTAGCTTCTGTTGAACATAGAGTGAATTAGAAAGAGAAAAAGGGAAGATGAGGAAGAAGGACTGCAGGGGGTGGTTAGAGAGAAGGAATGAAGAAGAGATAATATTAATTTGGCTGGCGATGAAGAAAAGCTCATAATCTCATTGTGTAGAAATAACTTATTAACATTTGAAACACACTAACTAGATAACTATATACAATAACCAGACTCACTGAATCAATTACTTTATATAAAAAGATTGAAAATGTTTCAGAAATCTTATTTTTTTTCTCTTTTTTTGTTTTTGGGTCACACCTAGTGGTGCTCAGGGGTCACTCCTGGTCTTGCACTCAATAACTGCTGTTGGCAGGCTCACTGGACCATATAGGATGACAGGATTCGAACCACCATCTGTCCTGGGTCAGCTGCATGCAAGGCAAATGCTCTACTGCTGTGTTATTTCTCTGGCCCCATATTTCAGAAATTTCTCTTTTCTTTGTTTTTTTTTTGGACCACACCCATTTGATGCTCAGGGGTTACTCATGGCTAAGCGCTCAGAAATTGCCCCTGGCTTGGGGGGGACCATATGGGACGCCGGGGGATGGAACCACGGTCCTTCCTTGGCTAGTGTTTGCAGGGCAGACACCTTACCTCTAGCGCCACCTCGCCGGCCCCGTTTCAGAAATTTCTTAATCAAAAACTTTTTATCTAGTAACAGATAATAGATACCCAGTTTAAAATTTATTTTTATTGTTTTATAGCCTGTTTTATAATTTTTGCATTTTATCTATGAAGAACTGAGTAGGATATTAAATTCAGTTCTGTCATAAGCAACTTGGAAGTTTGAAAAAAATTAAAAACATTGTTTCTAGATATTGGGTAAGGAACAATACATAATAATAAAGAAGACAAAGAGCTCAGTGACTGCTCAAGCTTACTATAGTCATATTCTTAGGTGAGAATTTAGCTATCATGTTTTATTTTTCCATAATATAAGTCTATTTTAATTTTTATTGTACTTTAAAAACATAGCTTCAATAGAGTTAACATTTATGTTTTGGTGCACAGGGTCACTACAATTTCAACACTACTAAAATGTTCAAGATCTTCTACCAATGTTATTTTTGTTGCTTCTAATCTACTTCTCTGTTCCCTCATCCTCTCCC